>NC_068454.1:68231838-68531838 GCF_023373465.1 Oncorhynchus keta | reverse complement strand
GAAGCAGAGGGATCCACAAGATGATTCATACACACACGCACACACACGAGAGAAAAGAGTCATCCACCCACACAGAGCCTCCCACCGGAAGGTTGGAGGTGGTGCTCAGCTCCTCCCATTACTCACCTTGTCCCAATTAAAGCAGAGCCCTAGGCTGTCGAGCTGCTCCCGCATGGACTGGATATTACTGGGGACGGAGACAGACAGGGGAGAGGAGGACGTTAGGGGGAATGAGAGCGAGAGCGAGAGAGAGAGAGGTGTTTGTGTCGTATCTTGTATTGTACCTCTTCGTCCATTCCTCCAGGTCAAGGCCTCTCTCGATGGCAGCGTTCTCTGCTGGGAGTCCATAGCATCCCAGCCCATCGGGTTTAGCACCTAAAAACAGCTACACAAAAATCAGTTACATATCACACCTGGCTGTTCTTCCCTGCCCATTGGGTTTCTACATGTTACACACAGCCCCCAAGACAACAGTTCAATTCAATTTAAAATACTTGATTTGTCCCCTTGGGCCGGGCAATTACTAACACAGCTATAGCTCTCTGTTCTATGCCAGAAGGCATGTAATATACGTAGAAGCTGTTAAACCCAACCAGAGTGTAAGGCAGAGAGGTGAGGGAACATAACATCTAATGCATGTAGAGTGGCTCTGCACAGGCCCATAAAGGCCTAATGTTGTAATGTGAGTTATACAGGGAACATACCGGCGCTGGTCTGATTGGATGTGTTAAATGGAGGATGGTAATAGGAACCAGGGCCTCTCTGTTTGTATCATCATCATCTATATTTCATTCACACTAGAATGGGGATGTCGTGTTGAAAGGCATTGTACTTTGCAGCACTGACAGATGTGATCAGAGGTTTACACAGGCTTCCAGCTTTTGCTTGCTGGCAGTCAGTCCAACCCTTCTCCTCATAATGTGTTTTCTCACTTACTTCCACTTCTTCATACCAGTGTCTCCCTCCTTCCCTCCGCTTCTCACAACACTATTAAGAATTGATAACCTCCTTTCACGCTTCTCTATTCCTTCTTCATGCTTCGCTTTCTCTTACTGAAGAGAAAGAAAACAGAGGAGAGGCAATAAAGGGAGGAGTGGAGAAGAGAAGAGAATGGAAGAGAAGTGGAAAGAGAGAGAGGTGAGGGGAACAGGAGAGGAGAGCAGGGAGCATCAACTAACGAGTCTGACGTTTCAGACAAAAATCGGTATCCTTGGTAACTGCCTGGGCCTAATTTGTAAAGCCGAGTGCTGGAAAATATCAGTCTAAGTGAGCGCCTTCGTGCCGAGGTAAAATATACAGACATTGACTAGAGAAATGAGTACCTGTCGATGTATAAATATAAAGAAGTCTCTACGGTCATTAAAATAGATGTGCTTGCTGTGTTAATACACCGTTTTATCAGTTTAAATGTGCCCATTATCTAATGTAGTGAGGAGGACCTTTAGCTGATCTGTTGTCGAGAAGAGATGAACTCCTGACAGACAGGGACAGGCTGTCTGCCTCGGTTCATTTCTCAAAGTTACATCAGCCCAAAGAGACTGTCAGAGGCAAACTATCATCCCTTTTTAACAGTCGATGCTCCACAACAACCCCAGGGCCAAAGTCAAGTCTCTAACTCCCCCACTATGACTGTATTGCCTACATTTAACCTATGGATATCCTATGGATAGAGGAGGAGCTAAGAGAGAAACCTGTCCACAGAGTGGAAGAATTAGATGTATATTAGGGAGTGACTTGTCCATCCAGGCCAGCAGGACAGCCAGGAGTCCCAGGGGAGGGGGCTGATTTTGGGCATGCAACACACTAGCACGGCTATGCTAAAGTGTATGTGTGTCCACCCACACACACATCCCAAAAGCTCTGGTTCCATCTGTGAAGAGACGAGCTGCAGGCTGAAAGCAGAGCAGAGCCACAGGCAGTATAACCACTAAACATCACACCACAACTAGGCTGCAGGGAAGGGATTTTGTCTCTACAAGTGTAATCTTGTTGAATGAATGAACTACGGTAGTTGAAGACAACTTGTTCTCTCTCTGGTGTGTCTGTGCTCGCATGTTTGTGTGTGTGGACAAAGTAAATGGATTATCTTTCTCTCTGACAGATGCTGACAGACAAATATACCCTTGGTCAGCAGCGTGTAGCTGTCTATCCATGACGGTCCATACGACAGCTGAAATAAAAGTGGTTAGGAAGACAGCATTACTACAGCCCTACTGCTGGTAGCCCAGATGCTACAGGCTAAGAAAAATAAAGTCCATATGAAGACAGAAATGTAGCCAACACTGTGACCCTTTGAGTGGATGAGGGCATTTGCTTAGTAAACAACCAGCTGGGCAAAGCTATGAGCAGCAAATACACAACAAACACACCTGCAGATATATTCAGTCACAGTCACAGCTGCATGACATACAGCAGGTTGTTAATGGATTAGTAAACCCTGAGGGCTTATTGAATCAAGTGTGATGGATGAAACATCAGGGTTGTGTTCATTAGGGCATGCAACGGAAAACAAAAATGTGTTATTGCACCAGTCACCTCCCTGCTTCAATATGAACACGACCCAGGCGATGGTGCTCAGAATTACTCTACTCCTCAGTCTCCTCTTTGCTTCTCCTGAACCTCAGTCTCTCTCCAACCCCTAGCCATCTCTCTCTGAGTGGGAGGAAACGAAACCCTGCTGCTTACAAAACAATGACAGGCCTGTTGTGCTACACTCACACAACATTGACAGCACTTTGTCAGGCTCCATTAAATCAAACCCTGAGGACTCATCCAAAATGGCACCCTATTCCCTATATATTGCACTGCTTTGGACCAGAGCCCTATGGACCCTGGTAAAAAAAAAAATCCCTATAAAAGGGAATCTGGTGCCATTTGGTACGTAGCCTGAGAGAGGAGGGCCTACAACACAACACACACCAAAGAGGTGCTGTCCGTCTCGCTAAGGAGCGGGAGTGGGTTGTTATTGTGACAAAGAGAAAAATGGCTGGAGTAATGGTTTAGAACAGTATACAGAGGGAGGGAGGGTAAGAGAGGAGGGAGAGAGAGAGGAGGGAGGGGAGGGGAGGATGAAGAGAGAGAGAAGGAAAGAGAGAAAGAGTGAGATGAGTGAGGGTCACAGTGAATTCTTTAGTAACCATTTCAAGCTGTGGGTGACTGGCTGCATTAGGGGACACAGTGACAAATCCGAATGGTGTCTCTGTGGAGTCATTTGTCACCAGTGGTTTGTAGGACACCAACAGTGTGATCATCATATCTCTTAAACACCAACACACATCTTTCACACTTTTCTATGAGGTGGAGAGTCATCAACACCTTAGAATGCATAGTGGGAGCATCCCTCCCTGTTTTACCCCTGCAGAAACACTTAAAGGCAGATGTCTTAGAGGGATTCACCAACTGAAAGAGTCATTGTTTTGACATGAAACCCTTTTATGCCGTAATCCCGTCTGGTAATGTGCCACGCGTAGGTAGTCCCACTGAAAAGTGGTCTTGTGGCAAAGAGCACTTAGGTAATTCGCACAGTTCGGATTACCACTTTATTTTAAGAATGTGAAATGTCTGAAAAATATTCGAGAGAATGATTTATTTCAGCTTTTATTTCTTTCATCACATTCCCAGTGGGTAAGAAGTTTACATACACTCAGTTAGTATTTGGTAGCATTGCCTTTAAATTGTTTAACTTGGGTCAAACGTTTCGGGTAGCCTTCAACAAGCTTCCCACAATAAGTTGGGTGAATTTTGTCCCATTACTCAAATCAAATCAAAGTTTTATTTGTCACATACACATGGTTAGCAGATGTTCATGCGAGTGTAGCGAAATGCTTGTGCTTCTAGTTCCGACAATGCAGTAATAACCAACAAGTAATCTAACCTAACAATTCCACAACTACTACCTTATACACACAAGTGTAAAGGGATAAAGAATATGTACATAAAGATTTATGAATGAGTGATGGTACAGAACGGCATAGGCAAGATGCAGTAGATGGTATCGAGTACAGTATATACATATGAGATGAGTCATGTAGGGTATGTCAACAAAGTGGCATAGTTTAAAGTGGCTAGTGATACACGTATTACATAAAGATGCATTAGATGATATAGAGTACAGTATATACATATGAGATGGGTAATGTAGGGTATGTAAACATTATACACTGCTCAAACAAATAAAGGGAACACTTAAACAACACAATGTAACTCCAAGTCAATCACACTTTTGTGAAATCAAACTGTCCACTTAGGAAGCAACACTGATTGACAATAAATGTCACATGCTGTTGTGCAAATGGAATAAACAGGTGGAAATTAGAGGCAATTAGCAAGACACCCCCAATAAAGGAGTGGTTCTGCAGGTGATAACCACAGACCACTTCTCAGTTCCTATGCTTCCTGGCTGATGTTTTGGTCACTTTTGAATGCTGGCGGTGCTTTCACTCTAGTGGTAGCATGAGACGGAGTCTACAACCCACACAAGTGGCTCAGGTAGTGCAGCTCATCCAGGATGGCACATCAATGCGAGCTGTGGCAAGAAGGTTTGCTGTGTCTGTCAGCGTAGTGTCCAGAGCATGGAGGTGCTACCAGGAGACAGGCCAGTACATCAGGAGACGTGGAGGAGGCCGTAGGAGGGCAACAACCCAGCAGCAGGACCGCTACCTCCGCCTTTGTGCGAGGAGGAGCAGGAGGAGCACTGCCAGAGCCCTGCAAAATTACCTCCAGCAGGCCACAAATGTGCATGTGTCTGCTCAAACGGTCAGAAACAGACTCCATGAGGGTGGTATGAGGGCCCGACATCCACAGGTGGGGGTTGTGCTTACAGCCCAACACCGTGCAGGACGTTTGGCATTTGCCAGAGAACACCAAGATTGGCAAATTCGCCACTGGAGCCCTGTCCTCTAAACAGATGAAAGCAGGTTCACACTGAGCACATGTGACAGACGTGACAGTCTGGAGACGCCGTGGAGAACGTTCTGCTGCCTGCAACATCCTCCAGCATGACCGGTTTGGCGGTGGGTCAGTCATGGTGTGGGGTGGCATTTCTTTGGGGGGCCATGTGCTCCCCAAAGGTACTGAGATGAGGTCCTCAGACCCCTTGTGAGACCATATGCTGGTGCGGTTGGCCCTGGGTTCCTCCTAATGCAAGACAATGCTAGACCTCATGTGGCTGGAGTGTGTCAGCAGTTCATACATCAATTTCCATTATTAAAGTGGCTGGAGTTGAGTCAGTATGTTGGCAGCAGCCACTCAATGTTAGTGGTGGCTGTTTAACAGTCTGATGCCCTTGAGATAGAAGCTGTTTTTCAGTCTCTCGGTCCCTGCTTTGATGCCCCTGTACTGACCTCGCCTTCAGGATGATAGCAGGGTCAACAGGCAGTGGCAAGGGTGGTTGTTGTCCTTGATAATCTTTATGGCCTTCCTGTGAGATCGGGTAGTTTTCCCCCGGGTATGCGTTGCGCAGACCTCACTACCCTCTGGAGAGCCTTATGGTTGTGGGAGGAGCAGTTGCCGGCCTAGGAACAATGACGGCCTAGGAAAAGTGGATTAACTGTCAAACATTGTTTATTTTTCATTTAACCTTTATTTAACTAGGCAAGTCAGTTAAGAACAATTTCTTATTTACAATGGCGGCCTAGGAACAGTGGGTTAACTGCCTTGTTCAAGGACAGAAAGACAGATTTTTACCTTGTCAGCTCGGGGATTCGATCTAGCAACTTTTCGGTTACTGGCCCAACGCTCTAACCACTAGGCTACCTGAAACCCCAAACATGATGACAACACCACCCCAGTGGGTGTTGCTGGGCAGCTTCAATGTAGTGCTCTTATTCTTCTCACTTTGCTTGGTGAGGTAGATTGCTGCTATAACTTGATAACCCTTCACATAAATAACCATTTCATTGGCTCTCTTGTAGAGTGTATGCATTGTTTTCAGTGCCATGATGTCCTTGAGGAGCAGATTCAATGCATGAGCAGCACAGCCAATAGGTGTGATGTGAGGGTAGGACTCCTCCACTTTAGACAAAGCAGCCTTCATGTTCACAGCATTGTCTGTCACCAGTGCAAATGCCTTCTGTGGTCCAAGTTCCTTGATGACTGCCTTCTGCTCATCTGCAATGTAGAGACCGGTGTGTCTGTTGTCCCTTGTGGCTGTACTCTTGTAGAATAGTGGTTGAGGGGTGGAAGTGATGGTTAATTATTCCTTACCCACGAACAGTCGACCACCCATCAGAGATGATTGCAATACAGTCTGCTTTCTCTATGATTTGCTAGACCTTCACTTCAACTCTGTTGAAATTTGCATCCAGAAAATGAGTAGATAAAGCATGTCTGGTTGGAGGAGTGTATGCTGGGTAAAGACCATTCAGAAATCTCTTCCAATACACATTGCCTGTGAGCATCAGAGGTGAACCAGTTGCATAAACAGCTTGAGCAAGACATTCATCAACATTTCTCTGACTACGTTCCTCCATTGAGTAAAAAAAATAATAATAATTACAGGAGGACCATGAGCTGTTGCTATCGATAAGGTGTACGATTAATCATTTTCACCTCGAATAGCAGTAGAGGGACTTTTGTCAGAGGTTGCTTGTTGTGAGTGCTGAGGGAACTTTATGCACTTGGCCAGATGATTCTGCATCTTTGCTGCATTCTTCACATATGATTTGGCACAGTATTTGCAAATGTACACAGCTTTTCCTTCTACATTAGCTGCAGTGAAATGTCTCCACACATCAGATGGTGCCCGTGGCATTTTCGTGTAATGATGATTTAAAAAATGAGTAAAAAAACAATACAATTCCAGGTACAGATAAATAGTTAAGCAGTTAGATTAAACAACTTCTTTGTAAGATAAATCTTTTTAAATGAAACAGGTGAATTAACACTCATCAGTTAGCAGGCTCAAGCAAGCTAAAACTCACATGGTAGCAAAGACTTACTAGCAGAAATTGTTAATAAGTTAGAAATATTTAAACACACTTTGCTGTAGGCTACTATTTACTAGTTAACAAAAAAATCATGTATGCCATATAAAATAGATTCACCCCGCCCAGTATCATAATCAAACCTTACCAGGAAGCATGTAGTCCTTGTCTCAGACAGTGTAGTAGTGTGGGCTCAATAGCATCTCATTCGTGTGAAAAATCTTGAGAATCAGCTGTACAGTCATGGCCAAAAGTTTTGAGAATGACACAAATATTATTTTCCACAAATTTTGCCGCTTCGGGGTCTTTAGATATTTTTGTCAGATGTTAATATGGAATACTGAAGTACAATTACAAGCAAGTGTCAAAGGCTTTTATTTACAATTACATGAAGTTTATGCAGAGTCAATATTTGCAGTGTTGACCTTTCTTTTCAAGACCTCTGCAATCCGCCCTGGCATGCTGTCAATTAACTTCTGGAACACATCCTGACTGATAGCAGCCCATTCTTGCATAATCAAAGATTGGAGTTTGTCAGAATTTGTGGGTTTTTGTTTGTCCACCCGCCTTGACCACAAGTTCTCAATGGGATTAAGGTCTGGGGAGTTTCCTGGCCATGGACCCAAAATATCAATGTTTTGTTCCCCCCAGCCACCTAGTTATCCCTTTTGCCTTATGGCAAGGTGCTCCATCATACTGGAAAAGGCATTGTTCATCACAAAACTGTTCCTGGATGGTTGGGAGAAGTTGCTCTCGGAGGATGTGTTGGTACCATTCTTTATTCATGTCTGTGTTCTTAGGCAAAATTGTGAGTGAGCCCACTCCATTGGCTGAGAAGCAACCCCACATGAATGGTCTCAGGATGCTTTACTATTGGCATGACACAGGAGTGATGGTAGCACTCACCTGGTCTTCTCCAGACAAGCTTTTTTCCGGATGCCCCAAACAATCGGAAAGGGGATTCGTCAGAGAAAATGACTTTACCCCAGTCCTCAGCAGTCCAATCCCTGTACCTTTTGCAGAATATCAGTCTGTCCCTGATGGTTTTTTCTGGAGAGAAGTGGCTTCTTTGCTGCCCTTCTTGACACCAGGCCATCCTCCAAAAGTCTTCGCCTCACTGTGCGCGGATATGCACTCACATCTGCCTGCTGCCATTCCTGAGCAAGCTCTGTACTGGTTGTGCCCCGATACCGCAGCTGAATCAACTCAGTCCTGGCACTTGCTGGACTTTCTTGGGCTCCCAGAAGCCTTCTTCACAACACAAGATCAATGATTCCAAGCACCACACTCCTGTTGAAGCTTCCAGTCTGTTATTTGAACTCAATCAGCATGACAGAGTGATCTCCAGCTTTGTCCTTGTCAACACTCACACCTGTGTTAAACGAGAGAATCACTGATGTTAGCTGGTCCTTTTGTGGCAGGGCTGAAATGCAGTGGAAATGTTTTTGGGGGATTCAGTTCAATTGCATGGCAAAGAGGGACTTTGCAATTAATTGCAAATTCACCTGATCACTCTTCAGAACATTCTGGAGTATATGCAAATTGCCATCATACAAACTGAGGCAGCAGACTTTGTTCAAATTAATATTTGTGTCATTCTCAAAACTTTTGGCCAAGACTGTACATGTGATAGAAAAGTGCACTGCACGTGATGGAAGAATGCACTGTGCATGTAGAGGGTTGCAATTCCATTGAATTGGGGATAGTTTAACCAAAATATGCCACAAGACCTAGAATTGCCTTATGTGTATCCCACAAAAAAAAGGTTCACTGTTATAAGCTAACTTTTTTTAATGAATTTTAGCAAAATTCCCCAAATTCCCAGACTTAAATTCTCATGGAACAATTATGGAAATTTCCCAGAAAGTTTCTGACCCTTTGTAACCCTAGTCTGTATGTCTGAGTGCAGCTGCAGCAGGTTTCCAGAGTGTGTGAGGCAGCAGTTCTTTAATGATTCCCAGTGTCTTTGAGAAAGGCCAGCCAGACCAGATAGATGGCAGAGTGAGGTGCTATCTGGACTACTCACAGCCTGCATTCTGAATGGCACCCTATTTCCTACGGTCCATGGTCAAAAGTACTGCGTTTTTCCTCATGAATCTTGTTCTGGAGGCAGCTCTGCATAGTGGTAACTAGCTGGCACAGACACACAGTCATAAAATCTGATTTTAAACTTAATCTTTACCCTAACCTCACCCACACGGCTAATCCTAATGCCTAACCCCAAATTAGGAACAAAAAGCACATTTTTGTTTTCATACGTTTTTACAAAATAGCCAATTTTGACTTTGCAGCTGGCCCATCTAAGGGGCAATCGCTCAGTTCTGCCTCCATGACAAAACTCATGACAATAAATGTCAACCTGCGCAATAAATAGGAAATAGGTTGGCATTTGGGACTTCCCTCTGTATGAATCACCCAAGGCCAAGAGGGGCCTGAATAACTCAATGAGCTCAGACTGACTAAACAACCTTTATATAGGCAAAAACAACAGTTTTGAAGGAGCTCATTGATGGTCTGAATACTTTTGTGTGGAAAGCTTGGGCTGAATCATGGCGCATTGTGGGTTTGTAACAATGTCGTAACACAAGGTTGGATGTCAGGGTCAGCTACAGTACTACTTGCCTTGGAGGATGGTCATGACAACAGTAACCAAAAAACAGAGACGGACAAACAGGAGACTGTGAATAGGTTACTTCATTACTAAGCATATTACACCTATGAGTCAAGAATATTAGACAGTAAGTTAATGATTTAATGAATGTTTTAGAGTCTATGCAAACCAGAAGGCCTCCCAAAGGGAACACTAAACAGGGTTCAACCAGACAGACACACACATATAAACATAGCAATAGGGCCAGGTACTAATGTCCCATGATGAGTATGGTTATTCTGAAGGATGCTTAATGACCAGAGTGTGGTTTAATATTAGGCTAGATTATAATTGGAACTAAAGCCAGGGGTGTTTTAAAATATTAATCTGACAATCTTTCCCAGAAGCCTCTACTAAGGGCCAACATAAAGCAAAGAGAGAACTTAAGAATTGCTGCCAACTCACCTCCTCCAGCGTATCCCTCTACCACTGCTCCATGATACGGGGGGTGCCACCAGCACTCCACCCTGTGTCTGGTGTCCGCTTTATAGTCCCTGTCCCAGACCACTGTCTCGCTGAACAGGGTCCGAGCCCTGACTCTGGGGCAGGGGGAGATGAGGTGGGTCATGGGGGCCATGAGGGCACAGTCAGGCCTGGACCTGGGTCTGCCCAATCCCAACCTGAACAGGCCACTGTCACGCGGGCAGAGAGACACATTGTACGCTGCCATCTGCATGGCTCTGTTACCTAGGCAACACAAGGACACAGTTCTATTAGTCAGTGCTCTGCTCACAAGAAAAGACAGCAGAGCACACAGTAGCTGCAGCCAAAGCCTCAGTCAGCTCGTACCCATTCTTAAAGAAAATAGGCTGCTAGGAACAGGATGAAAATAACAGTCTGGAGTTTGATTCTGGTTAACAATAGCTGGTGAGTAATACCTGTTCATTAACACAGTAATAGATGTTCATTAACACAGTAATACCTGTTCATTAACACAGTAATACCTGTTCATTAACACAGTAATACCTGTTCATTAACACAGTAATAGATGTTCAATAACACAGTAATACCTGTTCATTAACACAGTAATAGATGTTCATTAACACAGTAATACCTGTTCATTAACACAGTAATACCTGTTCATTAACACAGTAATACCTGTTCATTAACACAGTAATACCTGTTCATTAACACAGTAATAGATGTTCAATAACACAGTAATACCTGTTCATTAACACAGTAATAGATGTTCAATAACACAGTAATACCTGTTCATTAACACAGTAATAGATGTTCATTAACACAGTAATACCTGTTCATTAACACAGTAATAGATGTTCAATAACACAGTAATAGATGTTCAATAACACAGTAATACCTGTTCATTAACACAGTAATAGATGTTCAATAACACAGTAATAGATGTTCAATAACACAGTAATAGATGTTCAATAACACAGTAATAGATGTTCAATAACACCTGAAGGCATCAGATGGCATAAGGCAAAAACTTTGCTGCAAAAAGGCACACACATTCACACAGTCACCAAGGTAACACAAGAAGATATTTTTAGGGTAAATCCATTTGAATTCAATCACTTTTTGACAGCACTCCTTTTGATTTCAACTAAATCTTCCATACATATTTGCCCAATGTAAAAGTGCTCAGAAAGTGACCTTTTGTACACGAATGTGCTCACAGTTGACTCATTTTTCATACCCAATAACTCAATGTGTCACGATCGTCGTAGTGAGGAGACCAAAGTGCAGCGTGATATGAATACATGTTCTATATTTAATGAAGAAAGAACACTGAAACAAACTTACAAAACAACAAATAAACATGACGCTATATATATATATATATCAACAGTGCAGACACAGGTAACTAGACATAGACAATAACCCACGAACCACAATACAAAACAGGCAACCTAAATATGGTTCCCAATCAGAGACAACGACAAACACCTGCCTCTGATTGAGAACCATATCAGGCCAAAACACATAGAAACAGACTAACTAGACATGCAACATAGAATGCCCACTCATATCACACCCTGACCAAACAAAACATAGACACAAACAACGCAAAAAATGGTCAGAGTGTGACACAATGCCAAGAGTGTTCAAAGCTGTCATTAAGGCAAAGGGTGACTAGTTTGAAGAATCTCAAATATAAAATATACTTTGATTTGTTTAACACTATTTTGGTTTCTACAAAATTCCATATGTGTTATTTCATAGTTTTGATGTCTTCACTATTATTCTACAATGTAGAAAATGTAGAAACAAATGGAATGAGTAATTGTGTCCAAACTTTTGACTGGTACTGTATATATCTAAAAATAAACGTATATCCCACGGTGAGAGAACGATATGAAAATCTGGATACTGCCCATCCACTTCTTCCATGCCAGGCAAACAAGTATAGAAAGTTATTTAAATCAAAAAGGGATGCTGTCAAAAAGTGATTGAATTCAAATAGATTTAGCCTATATTATTATAACAACAACCTTGGGAACAGAGTACACACACATAGCCTCTCAAGTGACACCGATGCTGCTGACATGACACATCATGAAAATATTTACCAAGAAGTGTTCCATCCCACACAGCATATAAATCAAGGCCCTTGGTAACACAAGTGGGTCAGACGTGTCAACCTACAATTGCCCCTTGCAACTGCCTCTAGTAGTAGGGTATTTTCCTGGTCACTAAATCATCATTGCAAGACTGCCATAGAAGACAGTGAGTGGTTCTCACTTTATACAGTATGCTAGACTATATCCCTGAGCTGGTGGACTGGGCCTATGGAGGGACCCCCTGGGAACTTCTCTAAAGAGCCTATAGCCTAGTGGTAGTTAGCTCATCCATATATATACAGGTGACGACACACTCAATGAATCAGTAAGCCTACTGATATGGATAACTTGAAAGAGTTGTTTCACATAAGCTATCTGTCTTTGAGAATTCAACAAAATGTTTAGTACCTCCAAATATGACAAACAAATCACACACAAAAAATCACTAAATGCACAAACAGTAAATGTCAGTATCTTTCATGCACAACCAAGTCAATAATATTGAAACATTTCAAATGATGATTGCCTGCAGACTGTAGAGTAAGTGTCATTCTCCTCAAACACCCACTCAAACCATAGATAGAGACATCTTCTCTGCTGTAGCCTAGCTACTCTATAGTCTCTATGGGACATCAGTGGAATGCAACAAACACACTATCCTCCAGCTAGAGCAGAGAGAGAGAGAGATATAGTTAGAAAGAGATATAAACAACGTTGTGTCTATGCATATGATAGTGTGTAGGAGAGAGACAGATGGAGAATGAGATGTTTCTATGGTTACGTTGACCCTTGTGAATGCCATATCTTTACCATGGAGAGCCTTTCATAAACCTTGAGAGATTCAGGCGATGCAAATCACGTTGTTCCAAGTTCACATTGGGTAAACACATTAGTATTTGTGTAAGATAATAGTTTTATGTGCTTGTTAGTTATTCAAGAAATGAATCACGAATACCGTTAATAAGAATTAATAAGAAACATAGCTAGCTAGCTAAGTTAGATCGCGACTCAAGCTATCCATTCTTGACATGACACTGACAGCCACATTAACTAGCTAGTGACATTTGTAAGCTAGATGCATTGTTGAACGTCTGTTAAAAAAAAAAGCTTTGATCACAGGGTTTGAAGTTACTCACTGTGTCCAATTTCCAAATCCTTGCGTTAAGCTATATGGATTTTATCATGATCCATTATCTATATCAAATTCAAAATGTTCTTGTGCACGTAAAGTCGTTGTATTACCCCTGTTGTCATAGCTCACACATCCTCCATGTGTGCCGCTGTGTTTGTTTTTAGAAGCTTTATTGACAGCTTCCTCTTAGAACATTGTAACAGGGTGGATTCCAAAGTACTTTACTGATAAACACTAATGTTTTTCGTTTTTTGTTAATTACTATGAATTTTAAATTAAGAGGTTAAATATACGTTTGAGATATCATTTTCTACATGTAAGGGTTAATGGGTTCTTCAGCTGTCCCCATAAGATAACCCTTTGAAGAACCCTTTTTGGTTCCAGGTAGAACGCTTTTGGTATTAGGTCAAACTCTTTTGGGTTCCATGTAAAACCCTTTCCACAGAGGGTTCTACATGGGACCTAAAACGGTTCTACCTGGAATCAAAAAGTGTTATTAAAAGGACATCCAAAGAACCTTTTAAGAACCCTTTTTTTCTGAGTGTAACATGTTACATGTCATCTGTGTGGCACACTTTTGCAGGACCCTAGACATTATTTTATACCCAACAGTCATCCAAAACGGGTCTGGTCTGTTCCACAACTCAACTGTTTGGGCAGCCAGGGGAGTTAGGGGGTCTCTCCTACAGTGTGTGGCTATCTCTCTCTGCAGCTGTGCTCATATATTTATTTTGTGTGTGTGTGTGTGTGTGTGTGTGTGTGTGTGTGTGTGTGTGTGTGTGTGTGTGTGTGTGTGTGTGTGTGTGTGTGTGTGTGTGTGTGTGTGTGTGTGTGTGCGTGCGCGCACACACACAGGGCAGGCGGGCAGGCAGGCAGGCGGGCAGGCGGGCGGGCATGTGAGTTCATCTGAGTTCCTATGTGTGCCTACCAGACAAGACATCTTGTCATTATCCCCAAAATGAAAACAAATCAGTTAACTGAAACCAATCAAAACATGACAGATGAATGTATATGCAAATGTGGGCATTTTGGATACTAAGAAATAGAAAAGTCTATTTGAAGCTTTGGATGAAGTTAGATGGGATAGGATTGAGACTATTTTCTCAAGGTCAGCATGTCCTAGTTGCACAGTCAGCTCTACTTCTCGTTTGTTCATTGTTGTCGATGTGATGTGAATATATTTCAAACACCTCAACTTTTCTCTGTTTCACTGTCATAACAGACACCATGCCGACTGATACAAATTCAGTATAGTCATTCTCAGTGCCGCCTTGATGCAATTTGTCCCATAGTTGTGATCTGAAAGGGAAAAACTTGCAGTTGCATTCTAAAATGACATGGTTTCTGCCCACATTGTCAACCTGTTTTGTCACATGATGATATCCTCAGGCCACCAACTGAAAGAAATACAGTCACCTTGACAGGACCAGTTAGCAATGACCAAGATATACTGTGTAGTCAACCCCAACTTCTATCTTCTAATTCAGTCTGTATTACATTCAGTGAGTCTGTATTACATTCAGTAAGTCTGTATTACATTCAGTGAGTCTGTATTACATTCAGTGAGTCTGTATTACATTCAGTGAGTCTGTATTACATTCAGTAAGTCTGTATTACATTCAGTGAGTCTGTATTACATTTCAGTGAGTCTGTATTACATTCAGTAAGTCTGTATTACATTCAGTGAGTCTGTATTACATTTAGTGAGTCTGTATTACGTTCTGTGAGTTTGTATTACATTCAGTGAGTCTGTATTACATTCAGTGAGTCTGTATTGCATAGGTTATGGAGTGTTTGGTGTCAATAAAGGGAAATTGTTGACTTTAGGCTACACATAAGTTATTGTTCTCATTCAAATTAAATAACTTGGATCTAACAGCTAACTATTGAGCTATACATGTAAAAGGTTCAAACTTTACACCACAGCATTTGCTTTATTTTATTCATTGCAATGGCTGGCAGGCACGAGATGGTTCTGCTGGTTACCTTAGCAACCATTTTATCTCCACACCAGATTGTTTTCAGTTAAAGGATTTAGATTTGTGGAATGGGGAGTTAGGCGAACCAACACACACACACACACACACACACACACACACACACACACACACACACACACACACACACACACACACACACACACACACACACACACACACACACACACACACACACACACACACACACACACACACACACACACACACACACACACACACACACACACACACACACACACACACACACACACACACACAAAGGCTCTCCTTAAACTTGTTACAGAGCGAAAGTTATAAAATCACTAACTACTACACAAAAACAGAAAGGCCTTCTGTTATATCTTGCAGTAGCACGTGCCTCTTTGATGTCGACTTCCATGGTAATATGATGACTGTACAGAGTATAGACTAGTGTTTCCATGCACTCCATCTCCATTACAGAAGAGATAGATCCAACATGTAGGAGGATGCCTCGTCTAATCAGAGGCATTTCTCTATGAGAGATCCCCTGAGCATGCACCTTTGATCTGACTAACTAGCAGACAGAGGGAAGGAACACAGAAAAGGGGAAAATAGAAGTGAAAGATGGAGACGGGTGGGTGGTGGAGGTGTGGTGGGGTGGGAGGGATAGTGAGAGGCAAAGAAACAGCACAGAACAGAAAGTCTCTGTACTATCCATAGTCTGACGTCAGTGTACTAAACTAACCTGGGGTGCCGTGGCCGGTCTCCTGTCACGTTGTATATCACAGTCAAGCGGACCACGTCCCTGCCCAGGACACAACTCACAGGATGTGGTTATGAGGAGAAAAGTATGGAAGAGGAAAATGGGTTTTTGACACTATTTAGACAGTTTCCATCACCTGCCCTATTAAAGAATACACTTTCTTCAGCTGATCACTGATGAATGAATGAACGAACAGGACACTGGGCACATAAGTACAGTACTTATGTACTTGATACATTCATGAAGGTCAAAATTCTCCTTCGATTCAAGGTGGATTGAGTACTGTTCTATCATCTGATTTTAAAAATAAAGAAATAAGGCCAGTAGGAGGATTGTTATGAAACTATAAGGGCGGCAGGGTAGCCTAGTGGTTAGAGCATTGGACTAGTAACCGGAAGGTTGTGAGTTCAAACCCCCCAGCTGACAAGGTACAAATCTGTCGTTCTGCCCCTGGCAGTTAACCCACTGTTCCCAGGCCGTCATTGAAAATAAGAATTTGTTCTTAACTGACTTGCCTGGTTAAATAAAGGTAAAATAAAATAAAAAATAAAATAACAGGACTACATATGAGTTGTATAGATAGACAATGGATTGTAGTTAGAAATTTGAGAACAGGATGGGTTTGTCTGAGGGTCACTAATCCTAGTCAATTAGTCAATCTCCATTGATGTGCTTTGATGTTGTGGTTCAATACAGACCCTTAGCTAAAGACACAAGGTGAAACAGCCTGGGAATTCACTTCACAGTGTGAATTCTCTGTGTTCTCTGTGTGGACAAAGGATTTATCTTCCTGGACTCTGTACTGTTAAAATAGAACGACTCAAAACATTATCATTGTGTAGTGAAACCATAAATAGTGCACTTAAACTGAGATCTGGTGTTTGGATGTAAACGCAATGTAAGTGTTCTGATACAATTGATTTGATGGAAGCACCCTGAAACACCCAAAGTGGTTCTTCAATCTGAGTAATTGTGTTTTTAATAGGGTTTTGTTGTGTTTTTAAGAGTGTTGTGAAAACCCTTTTTGGTGTTTCAGTGCAGGTAGCATTAAAACACAAAAATAATGTTTTGTTAGACTGTGTCTCTCATTCAATCAAATAGTTTTACATGTTTAATTGGTTTATAGCATAAATATTGATGGATAATTACAGTCAATATTTTGTTAACATTTTAAAGAAGACTGTGAAATGAAATTTGTTCCTATATGGTAGACTTTGGGACTTGTTATAGGCAATAGTTGCCAGACCCATTGTGAGATTATAAATAATGTTACAATCAAAATGTTTAGGACTATGTAAGTTATAGCAGAGGTAACACTGGTATGCATGTGAGAAGGTAGATGCGGTAGACGGTAGAAACACCGCCTTAGTTAATTTTAACAGTGTGGGAGGTTATGTGAGATCAAAGCAGGAGGACTGTGGGTTATTTCAATGGCTGCAATGAACCAGGAATGTCATCTTATTGTGGTTGTTGGAAGGTTGTTTTTGGTTTGGAGGGAACACACAGGATAAGTTGCTCAGTGGTTGGGATAAGACTCTCTTTTACCCTTCATCTATTTTTCTCTCATTCTCTCCATCTTAGTTTCACAATTATTACATGATTCTACTTCTTTAATTTGCAATTTAAGTTATAGATCTCAAACCAATAAAGGAAAATAACACAGCCATCTATTCATCTACAATTACTCTGGGATGAGCTAATGACTGACAGATTTGATCAGCTCCCTCTTTGCCTTTGAATGTAATTTCAAACACTTTCTCTGATGCCTGTTTTCAAACTAAAGTAATCTATTCTGCAAGCAGAAGTCTACCTCCACCCACACCCCTCCTCCCTCCCTCCCACCTCTCAGGCTCAACCATGACAAACAACCCATGTTAATCACACCCTCTCGCCATGTTTCGGAGGGGGTTACAGTTCACACACACACACACACACACACACACACACACACACACACACACACACACACACACACACACACACACACACACACACACACACACACACACACACACACACACACACACACACACACACACACACACACACAGACAGAAGACAACCGATCACACAGCATCAGAGAGAGAACGTTCCTCCTCTGTGTGACTGGATAGAGGAGAGGATGCGGTGGGGTGGTGGGTGGAAGGTGATGTGGGGGACTGGTCGGTTCCCAACCATCAAAAGGTGACCTTTTGGAGGACGGCCATGTGATTCACGTCCACGTCAGCCGTGCTGAGAAGTGGCGGCATCGGCGCAGGCAAGAAGCAATCTCACACCATCTTGGCTCCCAGAGTCCAATGAGGAAGGGCCTGATCAGCCTCTGCCTGTGACCATTGTTCAGAGGGTCTGATAAGTGTGATGTTATTTCCAGGTCCTATTTCACGGCGACAACCACTCAGCATGGTCCCGGCCTCCTGTGCACTGTGTCCTTCATTGATCTTTTCCCAGAGAAGACAAAGATAGAAAAGGAGGAACACGGTGGTATGGTGAAGCCGGACGGTTCTGAAAGGCAGAAGGAGTAGAATTGTTAGTTAGAGACCATAGAAACGCCTGGACACCGACATCCAAGCTCATTAGCATGTCAACTGTAACATTTGCCTTGGTGTTCAAGCAAGTGTGTTAACTATGACCCTGGTGTTCTTATTTGTCAGATGGAACAGCAAGATCAGCTCTATTTTGAGAACGATTACTTCTCAGAAGCATTGTTTTACAGTTTCTTACTTTTCACTAACAGGGGTATGCATTCTGACAAACCATCATAGTACTGTAGTAAGAAACTGCATTACAATAAACTCAGATACATAACTTAACGAAAAAGTAGTTTGGTATTAGTGCCTATACCTCACGTGCCAATACATGAGTTTCTAATCAAATCCATAATTTGCCCCAAACTATATTGCCCCATACTAACCCATCCAGCCCACAACAACCACTGAATCTCCTGAGAGGGCCTCATTAAGAAACACAGAGACATTATAGTTGGTATCGTTCCTCTGATCTTTCCCATGCCATTATAACAGGTTGACATGGGAGTTCAGATTCACATCGTCTTGTTTTAATCAGTGTCTTGATGTTGTGTGTCTAATAAACTGTGCTGCTTTGCCTCATCAAGGCTGATAGTTCTGTTTCCTGTGAGAGAGATGAGCACTTCCACATACAGTACATAACAACACAGCGCTTCCTTCCTTCCTTCCTCCGCCCGCCATCCCGCCCGGCTCCTAACAGAACTCCTCGGTAGTTAACGCTACTAATTAGTGCTCCTCTCTCCTGTGGATCCCTCTGCAGTCTCACAGACATGGGGGGTAGGGGGAGGGAAGGTGGTGGGTACCCTGATCTCTGCCGATCGAAACATTTTGTTACTCACCAAAATCACAATATATGCTGGGTGCATTTGAGTCTGCCTGTCCAACACTCAATCTATATAGTAGTCCATTTGATTTGATTTGTTTATTTCAATCCCAATTAGTTTTCACAGGGGCAGCAGCTGTTCTTCCTGTGGTCCACATAAAACACAAAACATGATAAATAAGAAAACACTGCTACACTGATAGACAAGGACAGTCACACAAATGTAAAATACATTCATATACAAACAGTACAACAAGAACAACAAAAATAATGTATGTGTTAGTGTCTGTGTGTGTGTGTGTGTTGGTGTGTCAGTCCCCTCATTTGTGTTAGTTTTGTCGCTGTTGTAGTTTTTTAAGGCATATACAAATGTAATCATATCAAACTTCTCATTCACTGTATGAGTACACACGAAACCACTCCAGCCACATTGTCTCACGTCAGATGGCGTCACTTTTCCGCGATGCTCGTCCCTCAATCCGTGCAGGTGGAATCAACGTGCTATCTGATGTAAGTCAATGCACCAGCCTTGCAAGTAGCTATAGAAACTAACATAAACCCTAACCTGAACACACATCCTACCCAGAGGAACTTTTCACATTTCTCCTAAAAATGGACATTAATAATATAATTCCTCTCTAAATCTCTCCACTTCTAAATTGTCCCTCATCTCAACCAATAAGTAAAGGTCAGCTGGTTACCATGGTGATGGGTCAGGGGACTTGCCTTGCCATTGTTGGAATGAAAAGGAACAGCAGAAGTAAGAAGTATCAAGGGAGTCAGTCACAAGGCTCAGATCCACAGAAGGAGTGAGAGCACGGAGGATGTGAAAACAAATGTGTCCAATAGCCAATATCTAATTAAACAGGTTGTCTATGTGAGCAGCCGAGAGTACAGAGAAATAGTGCCTGTCTGCTCCTGCACAGTGAGGGTGGATGGAGGAGAGACCAGGAGCCACGAACAGGTCTCTTTTTAGCAAGGTCCCCGGTAAAAAGAGATACACTCTGAGAAAATGAATCTTTTATACATTCTCCTTTGGCACAAGAGAGACTTTTATCTCTGTCCCATTAGCATTTTTGGCGCTGAAGCAATTTACATTTTTATAGCATAATTAATGAACAAGAAAGTAATTTACATTTTCGCTCCATTCGCCGGGCACATTGTCTGGAGCATATTTGATATTTGGAGGGGGCCAGTATTTGGGAATGTGTGGGTGAGTTGGTGTGTCAGTGTCTCTGTAATTGTGTGTTTCGATCAGTGTGTCAAGCAGTGTGTGTGTGTGTAGTGGAGGAGTGTGTGTGGGAGTTTCCAAGGAAAAGATGGAACAGAATAGGACCTAATAAACAACAGGGGAGGAATAAAGGAGGAGAGGTGTTTTCAGGTGCAAATTGAGGCCAGAGGTGACCTGTCTTTTACTTCAGCTGGTGCTCACATCAAAAGGCTGGAGGCAGTCCTTCACAGCAAATTAAACCATTCAAGCAGCTCAAAGGGAAATATCATTCATACAAGTGTCATACATATTCCCGACAAATAAAAAGAGAAACTGTGTCATTATTGTTTTGCTTTTTTCACTCTCCAAGTTGATGACCCTTGTGACGGTTAACCCTGTAAAGCCTGGCTCTTATCTTTTGAAAAGGGCTCTCACGTTAATAGTGGTTTTCTGGCTTAAATATTAAAGGGCAGTCAGAATAAGGAATATCCCATATGACATTAGTGTATATCAGTGAAAGACAGTGATCCGGCTCCAAGTATTTTACTGGTTTGTGACTCAATGGCATCGCCCCCGGTTAGAGGGGAATAAAGCTGCCTAAGAGTTAACACACAGGAACTTTATTTAAACACACAGAGGAAGGTTAATATGGGGATGCACATAAGGTGGGAAAGATTGTGAAATGGTACACTCTTAGAAAAAAGGGTTCCAAAAGGGTTCTTCGGCTGTCCCCATAGGAGAACCCTTTTGGTTCCAGGAAGAACCGTTTTTGGGTTCCATGTAGAAACCTCTGTAGAAAGAGTTCTACATGGAACCCAAAAGGGTTCTACCTGAAACCAAAAAGGGTTCTTCAAAGGGTTTTCCTATGGGGACAGCCAAAGAACCCTTTAAGGTTCTAGATATCACATTTTTTCAATAGAGTGTAATGGTTCTGTAATGGACAGAAACAGAGGTAAATAATACACACATACCGAACGAATACATCAGGGCACAAATGCATAGATACAGAATCTTACAGAATATAGCAGTAGTAAATGTGAAAGGACTGTATAGTATCACACAGCACAGTAAACTCAGAGGAGTGACATACAATAAACAATCATAGCAACTAACTATGAAGAACAACATACAAATGTCAAACAACTCACTTTGGACACCCACACCATCCCACCGGTCCAGAGATATGAGTGAGTCCAGTTGTTGATGGTCAGAGACAGATGTTGCCACTGCTTGAGGGAGACTGACAGTATAGTGTAACCTGCAGAGTCAAGATGATGGGCAGATGTCCGGACCTCTAGTAACCTCCCTAGCGATCTATCAGGGCACAGGTCACACAGGTCATACAGGTCAGAGGGAGTTTGAGGGGCAGGTTTTTGTTACCCCCTAGAGTCTAGAATCTCAGGCTCCGGTCATGGGGGATGGGGAGTGGAGTGTGGAGCTTACAGTTGTGAGGTGCTGATAACAGTCACCTGCAGGGAATTCGTAACAATCATCTTTAGTTTATTTCACCCTGCAATGAATGTGATTTATGCATACCTGTGGTCTAAATGATGAAGTGTTTTGTGGGATAAATTCTCTGTTTTGAAACTGTCAACTACAACAAGACAAGCAGTCAGAATGTGTTTTTTTCTCTTCAGCCAGTCTTCAAGCCAGACATGTGATATAGACGTCCATGGGACGTCTTCCATTGAACTCTGTGACACAGCAATGTGTGTGAGCGTAATCTAGTCAAATCTATACAAAACCCGAAGGCACAGAACAGAACAATAGCCTACATGGTGGCAGATGAGAGGTTTCGGACATTGTCACATGCCAAAGTAGAACAGGTGTGTCAGTAAAATATGTAAACCTTGATTAAAGAGCCCTGCCAACACTGCAGCCAGCTCTGCCCCAGTACTGTGGCTGTAATTCTAATCAGGTTTCCCAACTCACAAAATGGAGGTGTTCCTAACACATTGAGGTTCTGTCAACGGTGGGTGTAGCTGGTGCATAGAAGTCAGGCGCAGGAGAGCAGAGATGAGTGAACACGAAGTACTTTACTGAGGCAAGTAGTAAGACCAGAACGCAACAGCGTCACCAATACCAAATGCCCAAAACAAGTAAGGCCGGTACAGTACCACAAACAAAGTACAAAGTACCGGCTGCCACAAAACACAGGTATACATAAAACCTGGCGCTAACCAGCCGGGAGCGTGCCAACCTCGACAATAAACAATACCCCACACAAACATGGAAAGAACAGAGGGCTAAATACACATAGTAATTATGAGGAGACGTAAACAAGGTGTGCAGGAAAACAAGACAAAACAAATGGAAAATAAAAGATGGAGCGGCGATGGCTAGAAGACCGGTGACGTCGACCGCCGAATGCCGCCCGAACAAGTAGAGGGACCGACTTCGGCAGAAGTCGTGACAGGTTCATTGTATTTTCCAACATTAAATACAGTCAAAGACTATTCCTATGTGTCACAGAACAGCTGAGTTACTCTCACAAGGTGCCCTACCGACACTTATAGAGAGAGACAGATGTTCACTGATGTGCCTGGCTATCCTTGATTGCACCATAGCTACTCCATAACGGCTGTCTGTCACAAACTCTATATAGCCTCGTTATTGTTATGTCATTTTGTTCTGTTACTTTTAGATGTACATTTTTTAAAACTTTAGTTTATTTAGTAAATATTTCTTGAACTGGAATTGGTTAAGGGCTTGTAAGTACGCATTTCACGGTAATGTTGTACATTCGGCGCATGTGGCAAATACAATTTGATTTGATCCCAACAAATGGCATTACTGAGTCTGCTGGTGGTAACACATCTAAACATGCACTCTAAGCAGTCTGACTGGGGCTGAAATATAATTAATTAAGACTAAATCCATTATCATAAAGAGAGATAATCTAACTTGATTACTTCCCCTTAAGGCAATTCATCTCCGGCACCTGCTTTGATTTGACATGCCTTGCTCCTGGCATCCCAGGGGGGATTTCATTGCCATCTTATGCTTGTGTAATTACCATCAACTGGTGTGCACACAGACTCACCCTGAAGAGTAATTTGAAGATAATCAATGGATTGACTGGTTCTGTTGAATGAGCACCAATTATGGGACTCTACCTTCTCATAGAAAGGATGAGGTAGCGACAGGCCAGGAATCACTGATGGTGTGGCTGGGATTTAAAACAAACAACATTTTTTGTTTATTTGCAGATTTATACCTTATTATTTACTATAATATAGGTTTATTGTTTTAAATATGGCTGAACAGTCTAGCATGGGAGCCTTCCCCTTCAGGACTTCTTCTTAGCAAGGCCTTCTGATTTGTAGGGCTTCTTGGAGTAGGGCGAAGACAAGTTGGTCCTTGACGCTGATCTGGGACAGTTTAGCATTTTCCCCATTAATGGAGTTGGGGGAGGGGAAGCTGATCCTAGGTCTGTACCAATGGGAAATGTCACCCTGGAAGGGAATTCTCCCAGTCCATTGTCCAGCGGTGCTGAACTGTGGAGTTCATGGGTTGCTGTCCGGTTTAATGGTGCTGAATCTCGCATCCGCTTTAGCACCATTGAACGTATTACTCTTTTGACAAAGTCAAAAATTTGAGGAGACATATTTTCCTGCATCACAATTCATATTAAGAGGCTTTGGGCATAGGGACTCAGTTGGCCAAATAGAAAGCAAGGAGCGAGGAAGAGGAGGGGGAATGCCTTGTATTTGCGCATATCATCTTCCACCCACCCTGTCCTTGAAGCCGCGTCACGCATTAACTAAAGAGAGGCGAGAGAGAGAGAGAGAGAGAGAGAGAGAGAGAGAGAGAGAGAGAGAGAGAGAGAGAGAGAGAGAGAGAGAGAGAGAGAAAGAGACTACCAGGGTCCTCGCAGCACACCACAGCCTATCTCTTGCAAAGTAGTGCCCAGTAGCAGTTTGGCAAGAAGCCAGTTACTTTCTTAACCAAATCGAGGGAGGGGGCGCGCACGGTGCGTGTTACGGGCAACTGACGTTCCCAACTGTTCTCTCCGGCAACGGAAGATGCACACTATGGATGTTTGTGTAATCGCTGGAGACCCCAGTTTTCTGCATTTTTTTAACGACGGACACGCCTCGTCAGTTGCCTTGCGTCCCCACGGAACATCATGCGAGTAGGAGCAACGCACCCAATGCCATGGTGAGCAACTCCCCGACTTTTCTGCTGGCTCTGACCACCGTAGCCGGACTACTCCAGCGGTGCCACGGCTGGAGCGACGAGGACCTCCTGTTACCCCCCATCAACTCCACCAACAGATTCTTGGCCAACTTGGAGGTAGACGTGCACTACTCGAAGAGATCCGTGGAGGAGAGCGAAGCCTCCTCGTCAGACACTTCGTTACAGCCGTTGCCACAGTGCAACGTCAGCGTGCAGAGCCTTTTTCCCACCTCGCTAGTGGCTCGTTGGGACAGCAACTTCGGTTTCCAGTGCGATGTGTTTATATATACCGCCAATAACCATGGAAGGGCTTTTTTCTCTGCTGCTATCAACAGAGCCATCTCACCTGTTCTCATCGAACACCTCGGAGTCACCGGCGGCCAGCAGGAGTTTAGACTGTGTGTTGGATGTGGCATGTCACGATACCGGCGATTCGGCAAGTCAAAGGCTCAGCAGACGGGGGATCCCATCAATTTCTGCTGTGTTGACTTCAGCCTTAACGAACTAAATGGGGACAAAAGTTGGAGATTGAACCGTAAACCTATCGAGTCAACTCTTGTGGCTTGTTTCATGACTCTAGTGATAATAGTGTGGAGTGTTGCTGCCCTCATATGGCCGGTGCCTATTATTGCAGGATTTCTGCCCAACGGAATGGAACAGAGAAGGCCGAGATAAAGAATTCTGGAGATAAGCCCCCAAGCCAAGAGGCAAAAAATACTGTAGAATACATATTTCAACGTTTTTTTCACATTCTACCCGTATGAAAGAATGCCCGTTTCCCAATTTTACCGTTTAGAATGAAAGAGTGCTTTTTGGTTTTGGTCTATTTCCTATTTATAGGCCTTTATAGTAAGAAGACCAATAGTTTTAAAGGTGGGCTGTGTTACTGTATTACATTGGCTGTAGAATAGGTGCATATGTAGAGTGTGTTAACAACATTTCACTGTAAACAGTGTTTGTATGGTTTTACATATTTCTAGGATTATTGCCTATAGGCAAGTGGTGTAGTGGTGCCTGAAGAATAGGTATACTCTTAATTTTGGAAAAAAATGTCCCAAACGGCCTGCCCGGTGAAGGAAAGGCGTTCTGTGTGGAAAATTCTATGCGAAACAGTGACATTCATTCTGTATTACCTAAAATGATAAATCCCATATTGGTCTTTCACAGACAGGACAACCCAAGCTGTACTGTGCAAGGAGGCTAATTGTAGGCGTACTATTGAAACAGATAAATTAGGCTGTCAACTAAATCAGACATTCAAAGGTTTCAGATGTATTTTTTCAGATTTTCACTCTCAAAATCACACTTTGTTTTATAGAAAAACAACACAATTGGATGTTCTAAGTCCATAAAAATGCTTAAACTACATCATGAGACCACTTTTGAGGTCTGGGAAAAATCTAAGATAAAACCATTTTTGTGTAGTTCAAATCAAAGTTTATTTGTCACGTGCGCCGAATACAACAGGTGTAGTAGACCTTACAGTGAAATGCTTACTTACAGACTCTAACCAATAGTGCGAAAGAAAAAGGTGTGTGTGTGTGTGTGTAGGTAAGTAAAGAACTAAAACAACAGTAAAAAGACATTTGAAAATAACAGTAGCAAGGCTATATACAGACACCGGTTAGTCAGGCTTATTGAGGTAGTATGTACATTTAGATATGGTTAAAGTGACAATGTATATATGATGAACAGAGAGTAGCAGTAGCGTAAAAGAGGGGTTGGCTGGTGGTGGGACACAATGCAGATAGCCCGGTTAGTCAATGTCCGGGAGCACTGGTTGGTCGGGCCAATTGAGGTAGTATGTACATGAGTGTATAGTTATAGTGACTATGCATATAAGATAAACAGAGTAGCAGCAGCGTAAAAGAGGGGTTACTCTTTAATTCAAGTGTGCAGGCACCTAGCACTATTGTTTTGTTAGTGGTGTTTGTGTAGCACATGAGATGGAGTTTGCAAGACAAATGGCCACTGGATTAATGCAAATAATCATGTTATCATTCTGCCAGGTAGGCGTAGGCTACTTTGTAGCTAGTTAACATTTAATAGGTTTTTGGGAAAGCCTTTCCATCTACCAGAAGACAGTTAGGCCTATCATTAGCATCGCTATAATTTTCCTGTTCCTTAATTGTTTGAAACCTGGACATTTTACTTCATATTATGAGGCATGTCTTACCATTGCATAGAAACATGGAGGTAATCATTTTATAAAGACTTCCTCATATGCGTTCTCCTGTTCTGCTGGTTTTCGTTCAACTTTATTTATTTGTCTAGCAGCCAAATGCATTATCCTAGTCATATTAGCAACGGATGAAGGTTGTTGCATCTTTAGATCTCCCTCATATCTCATTTTCTTATGGATATTTCAATCTCCATCCATCAAACCTCTCACATATGCTGTGCACATTTTAGAGTGGTGTTTTCTTGCTAATTGCATTTTGGAACATTCCCATGTAGGCCTACCGCCATGTGCCCATTGCCACATCTAAAATGTGAAGAAATAATAGTTTATCAACATTTAAGCGAAACATGAAGAAATATACGCATGCCCACTGAAAAATAAGTGGGTATACGGTGTAAACCTGCTCGTACCCTTAACTACACACACCACTGAGGCCTGTTATTTGTTGTGTTTATGTAGAGAGAAATTGCAGTTTTTCTCATGAACTTGAGTTAAAAAGTGTGTTGTAATACATGGTGGGTAGATCTTGTCAAGAATAAATGCATAAATGTCATAGGCCTACCTGAATTTATTTTGGATGTTGTATCAACTATTTTGACGTATTGGCAACCCCTCTCTGATATGGTTTAATATTATTTATAATGTTAGATTTATATATATAACACAACTAAAACTAAGCTGATAATATATTTGTATTTATTTGTATGAGATAACATGAATTAATAAATAAATCAAATGGATTTGTTTTATATAATACGGAGGTGAGGAGACCTATTTATTTTTAACTAACTGCTTAGTGACCGATTACGCAAATAGACTGGGTCGGTGAAATGTGCTATGGTCTGTAACTGAAAGAGAAACGACAATGCTCCATTCTCTGTTTGAGAGAGCTTCAGGGAATAGCAGCTGGGAATTTGCATTCATCTTTCAAATGTGAGTAGGCAATGAGAATATTTAGGTAAGCAAGTTGATGTGCTTATGTGTTTCTGAGTAACACACAATCTACTGTGCACAAACTGGTTGAATTTTTCAACATATGGTGACATGGAATCTACAGCTATTGTTTCAATTCAACCCAGGGTTCAACTAAAACTAGACCATACATATAGTCCTAGGGTTTCAAGCTTTGGTTGAGTTCAAATTTAATCTTCAAGTTAATCATTGAAATGTTGGAATCATGTCTACATCTCAACCAAAAATAATGGTTGAAGAACTAAATCAAACTAAACTTTATTTAAAGTGCATTTAAACTTTGATTAGATTAGGTCTTATTATTTAACTTAGATTTTTGTTTGAGATGGAGACATGAATCCAACATATAAATGATAAATGTTTCTACAAACTGGACATTGACTTGTGTTCGGTTGTCAACGCAACCAAATATCACCATTTGAAGGACATGTATCTTCTGCTTGGATAGTTCCGTCGTGCCACTGGATAAGTCTGCCTTTGATTCCAGTTTGTCTACAAATGTATCATTTATATGTTGGATTCAAATCGCCATCTCAACCAAGAAAAGTTCAAGAACAGGACAAAATCAAATCAAACATTAATTGCACTTTAAATTGTAACGGCTCTCTTCTATCTCCTCCTCTGACGAAGAGGTAGAACAAGGATCGGACCAAAATGCGGCGTGGTGGTTACTCATGTTCTTTAATGAAAATTGAACGATACATGAAATAACTAAATATACAAAACAACAAACGAAACGCGAAAACCTATACAGCCTATCTTGTGACAAACAACACAGAGACAGGAACAATCACCCACAAAACACACAGTGAAACCTAGGCTACCTAAATATGGTTCCCAATCAGAGACAACGAGAATCACCTGACTCTGATTGAGAACCGCCTCAGGCAGCCAAGCCTATGCTAGACACCCCTACTCAGCCGCAATCCCAATGCCTACAAAACCCCAATACGAAACACAACAAAATAAACCCATGTCACACCCTGGCCTGACCAAATATATAACGAAAACACAAAATACTAAGACCAAGGCGTGACATAAATAAAGTTTTATTTGATTTAGTCCTATTCTTTAACTTTGATTATTGGTTGAGGTGGAGACGTGAATCCAACATATCAATTATTAATTTGTAGACCAACTGTAATTAACAGCAGACTGTCAGGGGCACAAAATATAAATCTCCTTCAAATAGTGATATTTGGTTGCATTGACAACAAAATACAATTCAATATCACTTTTGTGATACAGTAAATAGCCTATTAACTTGTCTACAAATGACCAAATTGTTTGTTGGATTCCCGTCTCCAACTAAACCAAAATTAAACGTTAAAGAATAGGATTAAGCCAGTGGCTCAGATGAAACTATCAAAGCATTCGATATCCTTTAAATGTTGATATTTGGTTGCGTTGTCAACCAAACACAATTCAATATTACTTTTGTAATAGAGTAAATAGCCTAAAATTAAGTATATCTTACAAACTAATGGAATTCAACTTAAAATGAGTAACACATCCATGGTCGCAACGTGAGGTTAGCCTTGTCACGCTTGTCGAAATCGTGGAAATGACCGGACCAAGGTTCAGCGTGGTGAGCGTACATTTTTCTTTATTATAAATGTCGCCAACAAAACAAGAAACAACAAACACAAACGTGATGCTTACTAGGGCTTTACAGGCCACTAATAAAGACAACTACCCACAAAATACAAAAGGCTGCCTAAGTATGATTCCCAATCAGAGACAACGATACCCGGCCAAAACATAGAAACACAGAACATAGAGTTTCCCACCCGCGTCACACCAAACATAGAGAATAAAAAGATCTCTATGGTCAGGGTGTAACAAGCCTACTGTAATTATCAAATCAAATCAAATGTATTTGTCATATACACATGGTTAGCAGATGTTAATGCGAGTGTAGCGAAATGCTTGTGCTTCTAGTTCCGACAATGCAGTAATAACCAACTATAAATGTCTTCTTATGTAATCATAAGAAAGCGTGCATGTTCAAGATAGCATGCAAAGGATGCAGGTCTGTGGAGATCTTCACAATTGCTATAATAATCTGTGCAGATTCTCGAAAAGCATTGATCATTTGCACTATGTACTTTCATGTCATCTCAACTGCAATCCAGGTAATTTGGTTGTGCTATGAGATTAAGCATTTAAATGTGCTTTTAAATTGTTGAAAGTGCAGTGATAACACATTTAGATGACAACTCAATAAAAAATCTGACATTTTGTTTCATTGGAATTTGGTTGTGCTTATAAAATGGTTGAAAGCACAGTGATACATTGGGAATTCAAACAAATTATGGCTGTCATTTTGAGTGGGTCAACATCTCAAACGAATATTACCCACATTTCCACATTGAAATGATATGGTGTGCCCAGTGGGAAGCGTCCTTGTGTTAAATTATGTTTGTGAAAGGAGAGAAGAATCTCTCTCAACAAGCTCCTTGCACCCCCTTTTGTTGATCCTTCTTGCTGCTCCTGTTCACAGTCATTATCCCCGTCATCGCCTATACTCGCAGGGAACACTCCTGCATCTCAGGCCCTCACCACCATCTAACACTCTGGTGAATTCACGGATGGTCAATTACATTGTTTGTTCAATCTTTTTTCTTTCACTGTCAGTCCCAATCCCCAGAACTGTAGCTATTGCGTTGTCTAGGTGTGTGAGGTGAATTCAGCACATGGCTCTAATGCGTAGATGGTATGTGTGATATATTTGCCATGTGTGCTTGGGTGTTACATAAAAATGGCTTCTGCTCTGCTGTATAATCTAAAATGAGGTTAAATGGCATTATTGAGTTATTACGTAATAACAAGTAATTGATTTCGACTTTTGAGCACCAAGTAGTCTAATGATGATCACCCTATTTTCAGTTAAGTTGAACTTGTTTGGTAAAGAAAAACAACAGTTCATAGTATGGCCAAATGATATGTGCCATTGGTCCAGTGAAACTTGCTGCCGAGGTCTAAAAGGCCAGATTTGACTAAATACCTATAAGACCCCGGTCTGTTCATTTTGAATTACAGTAAAGCTTATTTTCCTAGAAACGTTTTAAAAAACGTCACCGAGTTCAAATATGTTGCAATTCTTCAAGCAACAACTGACCTGTCAAAATGACTTCGAACAGGAACGCCTTACCCGAGAAATGATGTCACACAGCAGGACATAAAATGTAGATGTCACCCATTTTACTCAAAGCGAAAGAACTACACGGAGGTCCGAGGCCATAAAGTTGAGCCCATTTGAGTTCCGTTAGCTTATCGTTTGAGATACAGACGCTGAAAATAAAGGTATGACTTTATCAACGGTCGGCTGTGCTCTGCAGCTTTTGGGGATTGCGTCCGCCGTTTTCGTGCTCTCAGGTTAGTCACTGCTTAGCCCTTGATCATGACTCTCAGTTCCATTACATTACACATAATAGGGGAGTTTTATTAATCAAGAGCCGCGATGCTCCATCTAAACATTAATAAGCGTCGCTTGCGGTACGGTTTTGGAAGCATAGACCTTGTCTTTCATTTCGGCTAAATTGATACACACCTTTATAGTGTTAGGATTCCCACACAGTCATACTTCCTTGTTATAGATTGAAGACATAGTGGACTACCTGAGCTAATTAACGTAAACTCGTACATCGCCTTGGTCCGTTCAATTGCCCTTATTTTAGCGCCCCAAAAACGTAATACTTCCAGACCAACTGTAATATCAATACCATTGCAAAGCACAATTCTTCCCTTTCCAAACGAATCAATTACATAACCTAAATGCTGCCCGTTTCTGCATAATTCAAGCAGGCAATGAGCCCCATCCGGTCTTTTTAAAAATGGCGGGTGGGGAAGTGAAACTAATGCGTGATAGTGAGAAGGAGAGATGTTGTGTGAGAAAATAGCTTTTTTTCACTCGATCTGTGATATTCCTACTGATATTTGGGGTGTCCCTGGGCACTTTCACATGGTTAATAGAACAACAAACACATACTAAAGCATCAACCCCTCTCACCCCAACCCCTATCCCTGATACATTCCTAGCACCACTCCCTTCAATCTCACACGCACCAAACGTAGCAATACACCTATAGACCCACCATGCACACCAGACAAGGTTAGGAGCACCACCTTATGTATACCCACGAATGCAACCACCACCATTGCACTATAGTTTTCACGTCTAATAAGACGTGAAGAGGGGGATTTGTTATATAAATATTCATACACATAGCTCATATATTATACAGCGCTAAGCTAATCCGCCTGACTCAAGTCATCTTATGTACCCCTGCTAAAACAGGAACTAGCTCACACAGCCAGCAATAAAACTATCCCCCCTAACACTATCTCCTCAGCTTTGTTGTCTCCCGACCCCAGGAAACAAAGACATTCCATCGCATGAACACATACACCCAGCCATAAAAACTGCCCCTCTACCTCACGAACCCCTGACACAAACATCTCCTAGAATAAACAGTCTTCTCCCCTTCTACTGGTCGGGTGCCCAGAACAGAAGACTGCTGTGCACCAATGGGGGCTTCTACTCTGGCTAGAGCGGGTCCGCCGCCAACCCTACGGGACCATTCAGAAGGCGTCACAACAAGACTCTACCTACTTTATTATTATTATTTATTCTATGTATAAAAATGAATGTAACCTTTGTATAAGTTCTCTTTTTCACCTGACTCCTTATCGGGTTATATGAACTAGATCCGTGCACGATGTAGAACAAGATATCTTTGACCAATAAACAGCCTTTTTGTTACAACTGAAATCCACTCTGTCCAGCGCCCATGATTTGGTCTCGACTCTCCACTATTTAAACACTAACAAATGTCAATACCATTGCAAAGCACAATTTCTCCCCTTTCCAAACGAATCAATTACATAACCTAAATGCTGCCCGTTTCTGCATAATTCAAGCAGGCAATGAGCCCCATCGGGTCTTTTTAAAAATGGCGGGTGGGGAAGTGAAACTAATGCGTGATAGTGAGAAGGAGAGATGTGTGAGAAAATAGCTTTTTTTCCACTCGATCTGTCCAACTTATCACCATATCATCTCTAAAATGTAAATAAAACACTATAAAGAGTTTATATAATGTGTCATTACATACCTATTTGAAGGTTTGTGTCGAATTTGAATCTGGTTTTTAGGGCGGTGCTAAAGTGATCTTCAGAAGTAAACAGCGGCTTTGAGAGTGATGATTGCATGCAATGATGACGAAAAAAATGACTAGGTATCCCCCCCTTACCCCGTCACTGTCCATTTCTTGTTTTTAAAGGATGATAGAAGTGCTACACCTGGTGGAGAGAGATTGTAAGACAGAAATAGTTGCTTTATGCGTGCGGTACGTTATGACATGACATGTCAAGATATAATGGAGGGTCAGTTTATTAAACTTTTCTCCAATACTATAGAGCCATTACCATGTCGAATAGAAACCTAGTTCACACCCCCGATTTTGACGTCAACACAGTCGCTACTGTCCCATTAGTTTTCTTTGTAGCCTCATTTGAATGTTGCGGTTGCGCACATTTGTACGGAATGGGGTGAGTTTACATTAACTAACTTCTCTGAACACCTGTGTGTAGATGGAAGACAGATGCCACACACATGTTGTCATTGAAAATGACTGTCTGCTGCAACAGTGTTTAAACCAATGAAAACTGTGTACAGTACATTAACTGTATTTTGCATTTGTGAAATTTTTTAATGTGATGTGAAATTAGAGGGATTTATGTTTCTAGAACCGTACCGTAATTGAGATTCGATTCACGTTTAGATGGAGTATTTGGTTGTTTTGGCTTCCAGAGCCAATTCACCCATTAAACAGAACATGTAAGGTTCTTGGGCTAGTCACTGCTGAGTGTCAGGAAACAGAATTATAATTTTGTCATGACTTCCACCAACGGTGGCGCCTCTCTCTGTTTGGGCGGTGCTCGGCGGTCGTCTCCGCCGGCCTACTAGCTGCCACCGATCCATTTTTCCTTTTCGTTTGTGTCTGTATGTTTTTGTTATCACCTGTGTCTGATTAGTTAATTTCGGTGGGTTTATTAACCTCCACTGCCTGCTAGTCTTTGTGCAGGATTATTTTGCTGTGTGAGCTCTGTTAGGGGTGCATGTTTGCGCCACAGGGTTTTTTTCCCCTCACAGTCGTTGTACCGTTGGTACTGTATTAGGAGTAGATGTTTCTCCTCCGTGTGTTTCGTGATTTTCCCCGCCTGTTGTTGGTGGGTTGGGACTTATAATAAACAACTGTGCCAACTGGAATTCCTTGCTCTCCTGCTCCTGACTCCTGCACCTACCTCTTCTTAGGAGGCACCTAACACATTTTAAGATTTTGGTAATTTGGTAATAGTTTTAAACATTTAGAAGTGAACCCTAATACATTTGTGATTATTTTGATTCTGTAAAAAACAACTGAAGAATAGGGAAATTATTTGAATTCCTTTATATTTCATGACTAGGTCATTGCAATTGTCCCTTTACTATATAGAATGAAATGTAGATATGTATACAATGATATGTTCTATGAAATGTTGCCCATGATAACACTAACAGTATTATGAAGTCGCAGGGATATTCTAGAATTGGAAGATGATGTATTCTACAGGTAGACAGACTATGCATGTCAGGATAGCTAGGAGTGGTGGGTGTGGAGTCAGGCGCAGAGAGCAAAGTTCCAAAGAAGAATGTTTATTCCAAATATGGGTCAAGCCAAAAACAACAGGCACACATGACCACAAAAAAACAGGACCAAAAACAAACCGTAAGCAATAAAACACGAACCTCCACTGACAGCAAAATAAACAAGCCTGCACAAAAGCAGGCTGGCCCTGAAGACTTAAATAGCCCGGAAAAAATGGTTAACAAGAAACAGCTGAAAACAATCAAGAAAGACAAAACCAACAGAAAAGGGAAAAATAATCGGTGGCAGCTAGTAGACCGGTGACGAAGACCGCCGAGTGCCTCCCAAACAGGGAGAGGACCCACCTTCGGTGGAAGTCGTGACAGTACCCACCCCCTGACGCGCGGCTCCCGCAGCGCACCGACACCGGCCTGAGGGCGACCCGGAGGGCGAGGTGCAGGGCGTTCTGGATGGAGGCGGTGGAAATCCCTCAGCAGTGATGGATCCAAGATGTCCTCCACCGGTACACAGCACCTCTCCTCCGGTCCATACCCCTTCCAATCCACAAGGTACTGCAGGCCCCTCACCCGGTGTCTAGAGTCCAGAATGGAACGTACCGTGTACGCCGGGGGCCCTTTGATGTCCAGAGGGGACGGAGGGAACTCCAGTACCTCACCTTCCTGCAGGGGACCAGCTACCACCGGCCTGAGGAGAGACACATGACACGAGGGGTTAATGCAATAGTAAGAAGGGAGCTGTAACCTGTAACATACCTAGTTTATACTCCTCAGGACTTGAAATGGCCCCACACACTGCGGCCCCAGCTTCCGGCAGGGCAGGTGGAGGGCCAGGTTTCGGGTCGAAGCCAGACCCTGTCCCCCGGTGCAAACATGGGGCCTCACTGCGGTGGCGGTCAGCGCCCACATTCTACCGCCCACCAGCCAGTTTGAGAGATTCCTGGACGGCTCTCCAGGTCTCCTTTGAGCGCTGCACCCACTCCTACACCGCAGGAGCCTCGGTCTGGATCTGATGCCACGGTGCCTGGACCTGCTGGTAGCCCAACACGCACTGGAAAGGCGACATGTTCGTGGAGGAGTGGTGGAGTGAGTTTTGAGCCAACTCCGGCCATGGGACGTACCTCGCCCATTCTCCTGGCCGGTCCTGGCAATAAGACCGCAGAAACCTACCCACATCCTGGTTCACTCTCTCCACCTGCCCATTGGGTGAAAACCTGAGGTCAGGCTGATTGAGACCCCCAGACGCTCCATGAACGCCCTCCAAACTTGGGACATGAACCGGATCCCGATCAGAAACGATGTCCTCAGGCACCCCGTAGTGCCGGAAGAGGTGGGTAAACAGGGCCTCCGCAGTCTGCAGGGCCGTAGGTAGACTGGGCAACGGGAGGAGACGGAAGGACTTCGAAAACCAATCCAGAATGACCAGGATCTCCGTGTTCCCCTGGGACAGGGGAAGGACGGTGAGAAAATCTACCGACAGATGTGACCAAGGCCGTTGTGGAACGGGGAGGGGCTGTAACTTCCCTCTAGGCAGGTGTCTAGGAGCCTTACTCTGAGCACACACCGAACAGGAGGAAACATAAAACCTCACGGCCCTCGCTAAAGTGGGCCACCAGTACTTCCCCCTAAGACCCTGCACTGTCCTCCTAATTCCCGGATGACCCGAAGAGGGTAGAGTATGGGCCCACCGGATCAGTTTGTCGCGAACACCAAGTGGCACGTACCTACGTCCCGCTGGACACTGTGGGGGCGCAGGTTCCAATCATGACGCCCGCTCGATGTCCGCGTCCACCTCCCATACCACCGGTGCCACCAGACAGGAATCCAGGATTATGGGAGTAGAATTAATGGACCGCTCCTCGGTGTCATAGAGATGGGACAGCGCATTGGCCTTAGTGTTAATTGAACCCAGTCTATAGGAGATTGACCTAAATCTGGTGAAAAACATGGCCCACCTTGCCTGACGAGGATTCAGCCTCCTCGCTGCCCGGATGTACTCCAGATTACTGTGATCAGTCCAGATGAGAAAAGGGTGTTTAGCCCCACTATCGTATCCTAGCAGCACATCCCTTTGTTCTTTTTTTCTACAATCTGTAGGAGCAGTTTGGTTTGTAATGATATAGCTAGGTAGGCAGAATAATGTTTAGTCAAGCACCCGGAAGTTGTGGTTTACACATCTTATCCCAGGGTCAACAGTGACAGCTGGACTGTAATAGCTGTACATGTAACAGCAAGGGACAAATAGGGCTTCTGTCATGCCCTGACCTTAGAGATCCTTATTATTCTCTATATTTGGTTAGGTCAGGGTATGACTCGGGTGGGAAAGTCTATGTTTTCTATTCCTTTGTTTTTGGCCGTGTGTGTGTGGTTCCCAATCAGAGGCAGCTGTCTATCGTTGTCTCTGATTGGGGATCATATATGAGTTGTCATTTTCTTTTTGGGTTTTGTGTGATCTTGTTTTCTGTTTAGTGTTTTTTGCCTGACAGAAATGTTTGCTTACGTTTTCACGTTTGTTATTTTGTTTGAGTGTTTTTTGAATATTAAAATCATGAACATTTTCCACGCTGCATCTTGGTCCACTCTTCATTCAACAAACGAGAGTCGTTACAGCTTCCCAGTAACATCTCCATTGTATTTTCTGAAACTTCATCAACATATCATTGTCCCTCAGCATTTGCTGTCCTCAAAGTGACTTTACCGGAAGGGACGTCATCTTCGGAGTTGCTCTCTCCAAACTACCAGAATAGTTTCCCTGACGATGACCTGATGGAGTGAAAGTTTGTGGTCCCTCCCAAACACAACACTACGGTTGTCTTCCTGGGTCAGACCCAGCCACTGTGCCTGAAGAAGGATCCGGCAATAGAGTATCACCATGGTAACGGTGGTTCGCAGTGGTGAAGAAGCTGTCGGACCTCCAGCCGGTCAAACACCGGGACTCCTTCTCCCTGATCCTAAGGAACTGTGAGATGAACAGGATCGGAGAAGGCTCCACTGGTCGGAGGCTTTCTCTCCATATTGAGAAGACCAACCCCATGTCTGACCGTGAGCTGAAGCTGAACTCTTGTCATCCAGGAGAAAATCTATGTTCCCTCAGGGAAAATCTCTCAGTTGTCCTTCTAGGACTGCCCAAGTCAGGAGCTGCTACTGACCGCCATCAGAATCATAGGTAACTAAGGCCTAACGAGCAACACTGCTCTGATCTGAGTTATACAACCATAAGCATTATTATTAACACTATGCTGCTCAGCCAGTCACTAACTTCTCATTGTGTTGGTCTGGCTTGATGTCGTAGAAGAATAACATGATAGACCGTTCAACATGTGTGTGACTGTGGCCTTAAGCCCTAACTAAACTATTACTGCAATTCAATGCTACATTTTTGGCTTCCCTTACACTTGAAACAATATCTGGAGTGTGACAATTAGGATGAACAAATACTTTGTCCTTCTTTAGATCCTAAGGCACCACAAACTCATTGTATATATTCAACTTTATTTTGGTTTGTATCCTTTAACTCTTCTCCATTTCTCAGAGTGCCGTCAGTGGAGGGACTGCCCAGCAGCAGCCCCTGTCCCTCTGACAGTGCCCGTCCTGGAGAGGTGTCTTCCCGCCCCCCTGGGCAGTGTCACCTGGATCCTCCGTCCCTCTCAGCATGGCACGGTAGAGCTCTTGCCCACTACTGGCAACCTCAGGCAGTCCCTGCCAGAACAACCCTGCAACGGCTCTGTCACTCTCACCGTGGCCGAAGACGATGACGGCACCACCGTGGGTCAGTTCTGCCCTCAGGGAGCCATACACAAAGTCCAGGTCCACACCAACGTGTCCATCACAGCTTCAGCCTCAACAATTGGAGGGAAAGAGAGGTGGCCATTCTCTCACCCTTTACTCAACATCTCCTTCACCAGGGAGATTGCAGGTAATATGTTTTAATTAAAGGTGTAACTGTGCTGTTATTGTGAAGTGAAAACGCCTAGGAAAAACAACAGCTCAGTGGTAGGCCACACAAGCTCACAGAACGGAACCCCAGAGTGCTGAAGCGCGTAGCGCGTAAAAATCGACTGTCCTCGGTTGCAACACTCACTAACAAGTTCCATACTGCCTCTGGAAGCAATGTCAGCACAAGAACTGTTCGTCTGGAGCTTCATGAAATGGGTTTCCATGGCCGAGCAGTTGCACAATGCAAGATCACCATACACAATGCCGAGCATCGGATGGAGTGGTGTAAAGCTCACTGTCATTGGACTCTGGAGCAGTGGAAAGGCATCTTCTGGAGTGATGAATGATCCTTCACCATCTGGCAGTCCGATGGAAGAATCTGGGTTTGGGGGATGCCAGGAGAATGCTACCTGCCCGAATGCATATTGCCAACTGTAAAGTTTAATGTTTAAAGTTTAAAGTTTTCCTCCATTTCCGCTCGGCTGCCCGGAGCCCTGTTCTGTGAGCTCGCAATGAGTCGTCGAGCCACGGAGCGGGAGGGGAGGACCGAGCCGGCCTGGAGGATAGGGGGCATAGAGAGTCAAAGGATGCAGAAAGGGAGTAGAGGAGGGTTGAGGAGGCAGAATCAGGAGATAGGTTGGAGAAGGTTTGAGCAGAGGGAAGAGATGATAGGATGGAAGAGGAGAGAGTAGCGGGGGAGAGAGAGCGAAGGTTGGGACGGCGCGATACCATCCGAGTAGGGGCAGTGTGGGAAGTGTTGGATGAGAGCGAGAGGGAAAAGGATACAAGGTAGTGGTCGGAGACTTGGAGGGGAGTTGCAATGAGGTTAGTGGAAGAACAGCATCTAGTAAAGATGAGGTCGAGCGTATTGCCTGCCTTGTGAGTAGGGGGAAGGTGAGAGGGTGAGGTCAAAAGAGGAGAGGAGTGGAAAGAAGGAGGCAGAGAGGAATGAGTCAAAGGTAGACGTGGGGAGGTTAAAGTCGCCCAGAACTGTGAGAGGTGAGCCGTCCTCAGGAAAGGAGCTTATCAAGGCATCAAGCTCATTGATGAACTCTCCGAGGGAACCTGGAGGGCGATAAATGATAAGGATGTTAAGTTTGAAAGGGCTGGTAACTGTGACAGCATGGAATTCAAAGGAGGCGATAGACAGATGGGTAAGGGGAGAAAGAGAGAATGACCACTTGGGAGAGATGAGGATCCCGGTGCCACCACCCCGCTGACCAGAAGCTCTCGGGGTGTGCGAGAACACGTGGGCGGACGAAGAGAGAGCAGTAGGAGTGGCAGTGTTATCTGTGGTGATCCATGTTTCCGTCAGTGCCAAGAAGTCGAGGGACTGGAGGGAGGCATAGGCTGAGATGAACTCTGCCTTGTTGGCCGCAGATCGGCAGTTCCAGAGGCTACCGGAGACCTGGAACTCCACGTGGGTCGTGCGCGCTGGGACCACCAGATTAGGTGGCCGCGGCCACGCGGTGTGGAGCGTTTGTATGGTCTGTGCAGAGAGGAGAGAACAGGGATAGACAGACACATAGTTGACAGGCTACAGAAGAGGCTACGCTAATGCAAAGGAGATTGGAATGACAAGTGGACTACGCGTCTCGAATGTTCAGAAAGTTAAGCTTACGTAGCAAGAATCTTATTGACTAAAATGATTAAAATGATACAGTACTGCTGAAGTAGGCTAGCTGGCAGTGGCTGCGTTGTTGACTTTGTAGGCTAGCTGGCAGTGGCTGCATTGTTGACACTACACTAATCAAGTCGTTCCGTTGAGTGTAATAGTTTCTACAGTGCTGCTATTCGGGGCTAGCTGGCTAGCTAGCAGTGATGATTACGTTACGTTGCGTTAAAAGAACGACAATAGCTGGCTAGCTAACCTAGAAAATCGCTCTAGACTACACAATTATCTTTGATACAAAGACGGCTATGTAGCTAGCTATGTAGCTAGCTACGATCAAACAAATCAAACCGTTGTACTGTAATGAAATTAAATGAAAATGTGATACTACCTGTGGAGCGAAGCGGAATGCGACCGGGTTGTTGAGTTCTATTCGGAAGACGTTGGCTAGCTGTTGGCTAGCTAGCAGTGTCTCCTACGTTAAGGACGACAAATAGCTGGCTAGCTAACCTCGGTAAATAAAGATAATCACTCTAAGACTACACAATTATCTTGGATACGAAGACAGCAAAGACAGCTATGTAGCTAGCTAACACTACACTAATCAAGTCGTTCAGTTGAGTGTAATAGTTTCTACAGTGCTGCTAATCGGTGGACGTTTGCTAGTTGGCTAGCTGCTGGGCAGAGCAGTGAAGACTACGTTAGGACGACGAAATACGATAATTACGCAATTATCTTTGATACAAAGACGGCTATGTAGCTAGCTAAGAAGAAATTGCTAAGATTAGACAAATCAAACCGTTGTACTATAATGAAATGTAATGAAATGTAATGAAAAAGTTATACTACCTGCGGAGCGAAATGCGGATGCGACCGCTCGCTCCAACCCGGAAGTAGTTGTGATAAGCAGTGTTGTTCTCTCCTCTCACTCCCTTCTTCCTCTGGCCCTCTCCATAAATTGTTTGTTTAAAGTGAATTTGAAATTGCAATGAAAATCTAACGCTCCATGTTTCTCAGCATTTCTGATATTTTGTTCATTCTGGTCTTACTACACTGAGTATACCAAACATTAGGAACACCTTTCCAATATTGAGTTGCACCCCTCCATTTTCCCCTCAGAACAAACTGAATTCATTGGAGCTTGGACTCGCTCAGTAGGTAGGATTATGCAGCTGCCTATGGCGGCAGATTGACGAGGGTGGCATTTTATGAGCTAAACTGACCATTTTATGAGCTAAACTGACCAAACAATGACATTTTCTCTCAACCAGTGGCATATGGGATTTTTAGGTGAGCGTTGATGCCGCCCTGTGATAAGCAGTGCCCACTTTGCTTGTCCATTCCCAGTGAGTTTGTCCAGGGTTCTGTTGGAGACACATCGCTATGGCTCTGTATCATCATTCCGTCCAAAACATTATCTGACATGAGTCATGTAGCAGATATAGGATATGATAGAACGAGTATGTGGCCTTTTCTGTAGCATACAGACTGGAGAGAAAATGTATGATAATGTAATGTGACGGACACTTTTTTACATCATGCAGGTTTCTCCCATCAAATAGCCTGACCTAAATGGCGCTCAATCAACCAAAAAATGCGCTGTAATGTTAACAACATATCCTAAAAACAGGACAGGTCAAAGTTAAATGGACAATATGAAATGGACAACCACAACTGTTGTCCAGGAGTTTCAACCCATTGCTGTGATCAGTGGTTTCAAGTTTGTATCCCTCCATTTTTGACAAGCTGATCATAGCGGAAAAAGTACTTTCGCATTTCACGCTGATAATCAGAACTTAAATAGCCAAATTGATTAGTCACAGGAATCCGTACTAATAAAGCCAATGCAACGGCCTGTTTTACAAACAGTGGGCCTAGTACATGGATGGGAATTCATCAAATTCCATTGGGGGCCACATGGTAGGCTACACCCCAGTAAGCACGAGCCACCATCTTTTGGAAGTCTTTTTTTTGGTCCTGTCATCATTTTTTGTGTTTTACAAACGGTAGGCTTACCAAATAGATGGGCATTCATAGAATTAATTTTCAGGCAACACTGTAGGCTACACCTCAGTGAGCTTGGAAGCACAGACCAATGCCTTTTGGGTGACCTTTTTTGGTGCAGGCTTTTAAACTTATTTTTTCACTTACTGGGAGTATTCCAGTTTTGTGGTAGCAACATTTTTTGGTCTTGCCTAGGGTGTGGTGGAATTATTCTAATCAAATGAGAGACTTTTAGATTTCTTCAAAACAATTTAACTTTATTATTTAATTAGTGCAGTAATGGAATTGGTCAGTAACCACCCTGGAGGTGATCCCTGAGAACTCAACCAGCGGGACTAAGCCACAGCATTTTATAGCAAAGTCTATCCTCCTGGATGTTCATGACAAATCACAGATGAATGAATTTATACAAAGGTACATTTTGCTCTCATGCAAAAACATCACGGTTACATCGCAACAGGTTTCTGTCTCAAGGTCGTTTACTGCTTGTTTATACAGAAATAGTAATGTAACATAGACACGAGGTCATTCGCTGAAATTATTTAAGTTCAGTGTTCATCTGCATATGGGAGAGAAAAAGGAGATTGGGTCTCCCTGGCACCGACATACAGGCACACAGACACTAATCATGGAATGTCTTATTACCAAGCCATCGTAAATCTACTGTCAGCGTTAAAATCTCAAAGGCTCCTCTAAGAACACTGTTCTAAGAACACTATTCTGTTGCCTATTAGATATAACAGTCTGAATGTACTAATATAGGGATACATTCTAATATTAAAGTGATGTGATTAACATGTTGTAATTCTACGACAGGCGGCAGAACGGCAAGGACCGGCCCTGGTTGAGTCAAGTTGGCTGGATGTCCTTTGGGTGGTGGACCATTCTTGACAAACAGGGGAAATTGTTGAGCGTGAAAACCCCAAGCAGCATTGCAGTTCTTGACACAAACCAATATGCCTGGCACCTACTACCATACCGTTCTTGCCCAAGGTTTAAAAATCATTCTTTAACCTGTCTTGTCCCCTTCATCTACTGATTGAAGTGGATTTAACAAGTGACATCAATAAGGGATCATTGCTGTCACCTGGATTCATCTGGTTAGTCTGTCATGGAGTGTTCCTAATGTTTTCTATAATAAGCGTTATCAGCCTCCAGATTTGAAACATTATGTTAGTGAGTGGGTTGATAATGGTATGTCAGTGAATACTAACCTGTGTGTGTGTTCCTGTTCCTAAGACCTGCTTCTGACCAGCATTCTGAGTGTGGTGGCAGCTCTGCTGGTTCTCATGGTGGTTGTGTTGGCAGCTGTGGTTTGTGTGGTGATCAAGTAAGTAACCTTTTCTCTAGCCCTTCATGATAAATGTTGGAATGGTTTCTCAGACAGATTCATCCCCAATAAGAAAAAGTAGCAGGAGCAACACCTATTTGTGGTTATAATCTTTCCTTTTAAAATAGCGTAATATCCATTTAAAGTGCTTTTTAGTCCAGGATTAGGCTTAATCTCTGTCTGAGAAACCAGCTTTTTGAGTACATATGGTAACGATGCATTAGAAGGTACACTTTCCATTCAATAGTTTTTTTGATATTTTAAAAAATACATTTCAGGATACGCAGACTGCATTGGGCCTCACTCAGGCTTCCTTTACTAGGATATGGAACGGCAACATTTTACCAGAGTCACTTCTTTAGCAAAAACTGCTGTGGTGTTTTAATCAAGTTGATCACGACGAAAACGTTCTTTACACCCAAGACAGCGATACAGTTTGTGATTGCTCATATGCTCTTCCAGCAAAAACTCCTCATCCTCTGTGAAGCATATACCACAGATGTAACAAGAAAGTGATCCTGTACTTGCAACATGAAAATGTAGATGTTCTTTCAAACTTTCTACAGACTCAAAGGTTCTTCCGCAGATACCACACCGAGATAGTTGTCTATGTCTATGGGCATGAATCACTAGAGACGTCATGGTGATAAAAGGTTTTGCACATATTCTACAATGACGAACAGCATTACCGGGGATAGGGGATTTTAAATGGGACAACTCTGTGGATTCTCTGACTTTAGTACAGAATCTTGGTCCAACTTCTGTCTGTGTTCTCTTTGACTTGAGTGGAGGTCCTTCACTCTCCATCCAATCAACACTCTCAATCTGAGTTTCAGACCAGTCTGAATTGACTGCAGATGGGGGCTGAGAGTCACTGTTACTGACATTTTCTGTTTTAATCTGTTCAATTTGCATTGTGGTGCTAGGTAGCTCATCCCTGTCTGTGTTTTCTTCACGTTGGGTTACAACTTGGTAAAGATGTGAGGACTGACTTGGGTTCTGATTACAGTCACCTTTTACTCTGGCAGTAGATATGAAGGCTTCTGTATCAGCAGAATCATCAGTATCATCAGTATCATAATCCATCGCTTGAAGCTGCTCTTGTCCCTGACTGATGACCCATAGCTCCTCCTGTTCCACTTTAATCTGAGAAGGTTCCTCCTGCCCCAGACCAGGACTACAATCCTGCTGCTCAGGAGAAACCTCTTCAGAGATGGAGAGAGTGAGCTGCTGGAGGTCTGTGGGGAAAAAGAACATGATATATTTAGCTAGTACATTCTAATGCTGAGATGCTGGCTTACAAGAAATGTGTTCTAGCCAGATGTAACTTTTGTGTTGGAAACTGGAAGTTTCGGTACAGTTGTATAACTGCCTACAGATAATTTGTTAGTTCGACATAGTGTGATATTTTTGTGTAGGTAAAATAAGTGATGCGAGAAAAGGTGATGCAAACGCTTTTATGCGCAAATATTGATATAATAAACATCACATCTGAGTAAAGTTGGAGTCACGAGATGATATGGTGTATGGTCGTCTATGACTCGTGAAACCATGCAGTTTATTAGGCAACAGATTAAATCAATTATGAATTTCACAGGGTGGTGAATAATATCGAGAATCTTATTCTGATGACGGATGCTTGACAAATGAAAATAACGAGAATATTTTTCATAATAATCTCATGTAGACTAGTTTACCCGCACCGCCTGGAGTGTAGGCTATATGTGAGCTGTTGGCTCGAACACACGTGCCAAGACCAAAGTAGACACATTTGCTATTTAACAGGACAATGTTTATGACAAAACTATTGGTAGAGTTGAAAATGTGATGGAAACATATAGAACATTTGATTTGTATTCGGTACATGACACCTTAAATGAAAAAGTACACTGTGTGTACTACGTCGTCACACACTCCATTTGGTGGAAACACTACTGGTGGGGAAAATTCGAATTTTCTTCCTTCTGATTTTTGAATGAAAAACGCATGAAAATCTGTCTCCAATTGGATTACATTTTTGCTAGTGATGACTCAAATTTAAATGCTCAACATGCATTAGGTATCTGTATAAAACGATGTTTTTTACGGGTTTAGCTAATAAGTAACACACCTTCTAGTCTCTGTAACTTTACTTCTGGTTTAAGAACGACATCCAGCAGCCTCTGTAGCCGGGCGTTCTCTTCTTCCGAACGGGACATTTTTTCCTGGTACTCTGCTATCGTTCGGTCTTTCTCCTCTTTTGAACGGCATAATTCTTGCTGGTACTCTGCTATCGTTGTTTCAACTGCCCCGAATAGCTCGTCGACAGCCGCTTTTAATCGCCTGTTAAGCAACATTCTCAATGATTTTATGTTAGGCAACATTTTTGTTTGTTATCTAGCTGAGTAGCTGCTAGCAAGTGTTGTTTTTCCCGTTCCACGCGCTCTTTTTCGAAACACATTTTTACACTATCACCACCTGCTGGAGTGGAGTGTGACGGTGGAGTGTTGTGGAGATAATTTATTTGATTTTATTTAACTAGGCTGTTTGTATTTTACTTGTACCGTAGCTAGTCTATATTCTATAGCTACACTCCAAGGTATTTTCAATTACAAAAAAATGGTAATAAGGGATTACTTGTATGTATGACATTGTTGTCATGATAAGTGAAAACGTACATTTTTTAAATTTGATTTATTTCACCTTTATTTAACCAGGTAGGCCAGTTGAGAAAAAGTTCCCATTTTACAACTGCGACCTGGCCGAGGTAAAGCAAAGCAGTGCGACACAAACAACAACACAGAGTTACACATGGAATAAACAAACATACAGTCAATAACACAATAGAAAAGTCTATATACAGTGTGTGCAAATGAGGTAAGATAAGGGAGGTAAGGCAACAAATAGGCCATAGTGGTGTAATAATTACAATTTAGCATTTAAACACTGGTAGTGATAGATGTGCAGAAGATGACTGTGCGCTTGAGATACTGGGGTGCAAAGGAGCGAAACAAATAAATAACAGTATGGGGATGAGGGAGTTGGATGGGTTATTTACAGATAGGCTATGTACAGGTGCAGTGATCTGTGAGCTGCTCTGACAGCTGGTGCTTAAAGTTAGAGAGGGAGATATGAGTCTCTAGCTTCAGTGATTTTTGCAATTCGTTCCAGTCATTGACAGCAGAGAACTGGAAGGAAAGGCGGTCAAAGTAGGAATTGGACTTTATATCATTATGGGACTTAATAAGTGTGACTATTTAAGACAACATAATTTTCTGTCTTTACAGTAGCCTACTTTGCATGTGATGTGTTTTGATCTCCCTCCTGTTGAGTAGGAAGAAGAAGAGACAGTTGTCTCACCAAGTGTCCATCTACAACCCCAACGGGACCAGCTTCCTGCCAGATCACAACAGGAGGTTCCCCAAATCACGAAAAGAGAACGAGTCCCACATCTATGCCTCGATCGAGGACACGCTTGTATACAGCCATCTCCTGCGAGACGAGGCAGAGATGGGTGTCTATGGAGACCAGGCTGTGGATGTGTACCAGAGCTTTACTGGGCCCACAGAGACAGAGCCCCTCTCTCTGGGGACAGTCCAGAGGTGAGCATCTACCAGCCTTTTGTGCTCCCATCCCATATTGCCCCACCCATCCCCAATGGACCCTTAAGTCAAGCCCAGCAGCCTATGGTGGACAACGAGCTGTGTGGCTCCAGAAGCAATGGTGACACACATGCACAGTCTCAACCTAACAATATGAACACAGAGCAGGCTCCAACGGTAGAGCCAGAGGCTCATGACTGAAAGGGAGAGAACTGTAGGTTGGGGGTATATGCCAAGCACAGTACCATAGCCCTTCTATTCATATTTTATCAAGTTTCCTGGCATGTACAGTACCAGTCAAAAGTTTGGACACACCTACTCAATCAAGGCTTTTTCTTTATTTTGCTATTTTCTGCACTGTAGAATAATAGTGAAGACATCAAAGTTTCTTCAAGTGCAGTCGCAAAAAAACATCAAGCGCTATGATGAAACTGGCTCTCGAGGACTGCAACAGGAAAGGAAGGCCCAGAGTTACCTCTGCTGCAGAGGATAGGTTCATCAGCCTCAGAAATCAGTAATTAACTGCACCTCAGATTGCAGTCCAAATAAATCAAGTTCAAGGAACAGATACATCACAACATCAACTGTTCAGAGGAGACTGTGTGAATCAGGCCTTCATGGTCGAATTGCTGCAAAGAAACCACTATTAAATGACACCAATAATAAGATGAGACTTGCTTGGGCCAAGAAACAAGAGCAATGGACATTAGACCTGTGGAAATCTGTCCTTTGATCTGATGAGTCCAAATGTGAGATTTTTGGTTCCAACCACTGTGTCTGAGAGACGCAGAGTAGGTGAACGGATGATCTCTGCATGTGTGGTTCCCACCATGAAGCATGAAGGAGGAGGTGTGATGGTTGGGGGTGCTTTGCTGTTGACACGGTCAGTGATTTTATTTAAAATTCAAGGCACCCTTAACCAGCATGGCTACCACAGCATTCTGAACTGATACGCCATCCCATCTGGTTTGCGCTTAGTGGGACTATCATTTGTTTTTCAACAGGACAATGACCCAAAACACACCTCCAGGCTATGTAAGGGCTATTTGACCAGGAAGGAGAGTGATGGAGTGCTGAATCAGATGACCTGGCCTCCACAATCACCTGACAACAACCCAATTGAGATGGTTTGGGATAAGTTGGACTGCAGAGTGAAGGAAAACCAGCCAACAAGTGCTCAGCATTGATGGGAACTCCTTCAATATTGTTGGAAAAGGATTCCCGGTGAAGCTGGTTGAGAGAATGCCAAGAGTGTGCAACGCTGTCATCAAGGCAAAGGGTGTCTACATTGAAGAATCTAACATAGATTTTGATTTGTTTAACACTTTTTGGGGTACTACATGATTCCATATGTGTTATTTCATAGTTTGTAGAATGTAGAAAATAGTAAAAATGAAGAAAAACCCTTGAATGAGTAGGTGTGCCCAAACGTTTGACTGGTACTCTATGTGATTCACTGGAATATATGATAATCTATTGTCTGTCAAAGAAGCCCACATTCTTTGATACAGTTGATAATGTCATGTGTTTTGGCTGTGGGCACCTTTGCACTGCATAGGGAAAGTGTAACTTCTTATTTGAGCAGCACCCATGCTCAGTTTTTATGTAAAAATGGTTTGCTTTCAATTTATTTGAAGGGTATGTAAAGAATGTTGATTTTTCACTGAATGTTGTAATTTAAAAAAAATGTAGTTTGAACAGTAAGGACCAGTTTCATTGATGTAGAAAAACCTATTCTTGGACTAAAAAGCACTTAGTTTCAGTTGATTTCTCAGTCCTTTTTTAAGGAATAGGTTTAATCTGGGTCCTGGAAACCAACCCTCAACTTTTAAATAATCTTACTTTTGAATGAAGGATAATGGAGATGAACATACTTTGTGTATTTGTATATTTAATTCAGTTTACAGTGAATGTGTAGGAAGATAACGTAAAGGTAAAAATTGATGGTCATAAATCAACAAAAAAAATCACACACACACTAAAATCATTGTTTATTCGTCATATGCACAAGATACAGGATAAACGGTGAAATGAAATGCTTACTTGCGAGCTTCCTCAACATTGCAGGAATAATAAAATGAGTGGTAATTCTAGAGCACTCCAAAATACTGTCAGTAGTTTAAAAAATAAGTTTAAAAATATATACTGTGAATATATGTCAGTGTACTGTTATATTTAAATATTTGTTTACCTTTATTTAAAACGGCAAGTCAGTTAAGAGCAAATTCTTATTTACAATGATGGCCTAGAAATAGTGGGTTAACTGCCTTGTTGAGGGGCAGAAAGACAGATGTTTACTTTGTCAGCTCGGGGATTCGATCTAGCAACTTTTCAGTTACTGGCCCAAAACTCTAACCTCTGGGCTACCTGCCGCCCTTACAAGTAGTAAGTGAATAGTGACTAGTTAGGAGCAAGTTAGAGAGAGAAGTGGGAATGCAGAGATTCTGTGCAAATAGTCTTAAGGTGCAGGTGGACGGCAGCCAGGGGCTAGCTGTTCAACAGACTTATGGCCAAGAGGTAGAAACTGTCTCTGATGCTCTTGTACCGCATGCCAGGCGGTAAGGGAGTAAACAGTCCATGTTTGGGGTGGCTGAAGTCTCTGGAAATCTTCCGGGCTTACCTCAGACACCGCCTGGAGTAAATTTCCTGTAGGGCTAGGAGCTCGCCACCAGTTATGGACTGGGCAGTTTTCATCACCCTCTGTAGATCCACGTTCGAGGGCGGTGCAGCTGCTGTGGCAGGCGATGATGGAGTCAGTCATGATACTCTTGATGCAGCTCCAAGGTCCGCTAGAGGGCACTATTATTATCCTGACGTCAAATAATAGCGGCCTCTAGCGGACATTGGGTCAGCTCTCAATGGTGCATCTCTCACACACACACACAAAATGGCCTTTTCTCATTTGGGTAAAAGTCCATCCTCTTTCCTCCATCCTCTCTCCTCTGTGACCCGGAAACCGATAAGTGGTTGAGTGGTCAAGGAGAGTGCCAATTCAGTAGTAAGCAAATGGAAGAGTGTCCTCTTCTCGATAGCCACCTTTCATCGGAGGTTAGTCATGTGTATCCTATCTGTAGTCCTTCGCGGAAGAGTTTTGAAATTTGCCAAACTCCTTTGAATCAGCTATTGTTTTCTCGAAGGACAAAAGCATGTAAACGTTTAAAAACGACATGCTGCTTATCCTTTTATCTTTAAAATGGCTTGCACAGCTGGCTAAATTTGTTTTTATCACTTTACACATTTATTTTACGATTCCACCCCCTGTAAACGCAATTTGCCTGATGACGTGCAGTGGAGAAGGACTATCCCATTTCAAACGAGCACATTTCCGTTCACGTTCCCTCTCCTTGCCTCCTCTCCTCCTCCTTATGTCACGCTCGTCGAAATGATGAGACCAAGGCGCAGCGTCAATAGAGTTCCACATATTTTTAATCATGTACCCACCCTAGTCCCACCCTGACCTAACCAAAATATAGAGAAAACAGAGATATCTAAGGTTAGGGCGTGACACCTTTGACCTTTTTTAAACGGAGGGGACAGAGGATCTGTGGTATAGAGGTGGTATACTCAAATTTTGTCCCAAATTTCCCTAATTATAAATCCCATATCGGTCTTTCACAGTCAGGCCAATCCAAGCAATTAGGCTGTCAACTGAATCAGAATATTTACAGGGTTCTGTGAAAAGTCATATTTTTGTAATAGAAAAACCACAAAATGGGATGTTCTAAGTCCATAACAATGCTTAAACCACATCATGAAACCAGTTTTAAGGATTGGGAAAAATTGAATAATTTTTTATTTCTGAGTGTAGTTACCCTTTAATTCAAGTGTGCAGGCACCTAGCATTGTTTGGCTAGCTTGTTTCTGTAGCACATGAGATGGAGTTTGCAAAACAAATAACCACTGGATTGATGCAAATAATCATGATATCATTCTGCCATTGGCTACTTTGTAGCTAGTTTTTGGGAAAGCCTTTACATCTACCAGAAGACAGTTAGGCCTATCATTAGCATTGCTATATTTTTCCCCGTTGCTTAATTGTTTGAAACCTGGACATTTTACTTCATATTATGAAGCAGGTCTTACCTTTCTTCAAAGTAGCCTATAGCCAAAATTCCACCATAGAAACATGGAGGAAACCATTTTATAAAGACTTCCTCATATGCGTTCTGCTGTTCTGTGGTTTCTTTCAACTTTCTTTCATTGTCTAGCAGCCAAAGGCATTATCCTAGTCATATTAGAAACCCATCCCATGATAGATGCTGCATCTTTAGATCTCCCCTCTTTCTAAATATCTAATGGATATTTTCATCTCTGTCCATGTGCGCATTTAAGAAAGGTGTTTTCCTGCAAATTGTATTTAGGAACATTTGCGTGTAGGCCTTACTGCTGTGTGCACATTGCTGCGCCTAAAATATGAAGGAATAATAGTGTATCAACATAAGTTAAACATTATGATCTGTTGGATCAGCTTTGTTAATTGATAAGGCATATCCCTCCATTACTTTGTATACCCAATGCACACTGAAAAATAAGTGTGTATATGGTAATACAGCGTATACCCTCCACTACACCACTGCAGAGGATGGAGGAGAGAGGATGCAGGACTTGAGCAAACCAATTGCAAAAAGGCCAATGACTACAGTATGAAGGAAAAGGCCAATGTCGATGGCCCTTTAAGAATTTACTAGACTAAAATAATATATTGAAGAAAAGTATAAAATATTTCATACATGATACCGAACGAGTAATACTAATGAGTAGATAATAACGGAAAATGTATCCGTATCTAATAGATATAATTGCATAATTAGTCATTCGATTAGTAGACATTGTCAAACCAACCTTCTGTGATTCAGAGTGAGAACTAAAAAGGATTGCCGATGTAGTCGATCAACAGTGGGCCCACAGACAGATATTTCAGTGGATGCATAAATGTGAAGCATCCGGTTGGCGTTTCCACTCACTACCAAATGTAGTAGTGAGAGGAAGCCCACTGGCGCGCAGTGGGAGAAGATGGAACGAGATGTATTTTGGCCGATATTCTGCAAATCTTCTCATAAATTAAACATTTGATCTCTATGCAGTTTTCTGTTCCAAAAACTAGAATATGTTATGAACAGAACTGATTAAGTATTGTAGACTTCGCACTTTGTTTTAAAAAATCACGCTGTTTAGTAGGAGTGCAAAGGCGAATTGAGTTATTGCACACGTGCACTTCACAGAGTATGCGTTTCCTAACGGAAATATGCCCAAATATATTAGAACGCGCCAATAGGATTTCGCTAGCGCATGCTTGGCTCTGCCCGCCTCCTTGCTTGTTCTGCCCACTATGACTAATTTATTCTCATTGGAAACGACGAGCTGGGGTCTATCTCGGTTTTATAAACATCTTTGGTGGGCCCTTCTGCTTCGAGCACGCACAGGTCTGTGCCCTTTTGGATAACTTTGCTAGCTCATTGATGGACCATAGTAGAAGAAAATGACAGATTACGCCGAGGAGCAGCGAAACGAGCTGGAAGCTATAGAGTCAATTTACCCGGACTCGTTTACAGGTGAGTTTTCTGCGAGTCTGTCTCGGTTGGTTTCCAGGCTGGAGAACGCTAGCTAGATAACTCAGGTTAGCATTGTGGTGCAAATTTAGCTGGCTAGCTAGTTAGCAAGCCAACAACCCTCAACATTTAGGAGAAATTGTTTTCGCTAACGATCACATAATGAAACGCCCTCGATCACCGCACTCAAAGTTAGTCAATGCCACTGCACTGTTAGCTAGCTAAACAAACTCAACTGCACTGACAGTGCCACACATCTTACCATTCAGGCTCTCCAGTAGGTGAGTTGATCATAGTTAACATCTTCCACTTTTCAATAGTGAAATATTTTTAGAGCAACGGGATCCACTTTCTGTTCGAACTGTTTGCTTTTCATCAATTTGCATAACAATGATGTGACTGCTGTGCTGACTTTAATATTTGTTTTGGCCCTCCTGTAGTGCTATCAGAGGTGCCCACCAGCTTCACCATCACTGTGACATCAGACGCAGGGGAAAACGATGAAAGTAAGCAGTAACCTAACCTATCACTCTCTTGCCCGAGTCTTGTGTAGATCTGTTGGGCTACACTAGCCTGGTCCCATATGACAAGTCATTCGAGTTGGCTAATTAAAGCATTTACGGATCTGGGACCTGGCTAGGGTTTTACTACATTTATTGTTTGTTTATTTGTTAACCTAATGCCTCTGTGTTATTGTAGCGATTGAAGTGACGCTACAGTTCACCTATGTGGAGAAATATCCCGATGAGGTGCCGCTGTGGGAGATATACTCCCAGGAGAACCTGGAGGATTCAGACGCAGAGGGCATCCTCACCTTACTGCAGCAGCAGGTCTGTTACACTCATGTGCACACACTCACTCATAGGGCTGTTACGGTGACCGTATTACCGCCACACCGAGTCATGGTGGCAGTCAAATTCCATGTGACCGTTTAGTCATTGTAATTAGGCTTCTCCAAGCTCTGATGCTGCTCATGGTCATTAGTAGCCTATCAAACCTGATAACTGCCTTGTACTCTGCACTCTATTGTCACTCTGACATCAATGCAAATGTAATCGGAAATCAAATCAAACACCTCATGAGACCCCATGAGCTCATGTTGTGCAACATTTCTATAGACTATGTAATTGCATGAGAAAACAGAGTGATGGCCTCTTAAATAGAGGATCCCATCAGCTTTCTATAGGCTAGGACTACTATATTTATTTCTCAACCTTCCTAATATTAAGCACATTGCTTCTCTTCAAAACAGGAGTATAGCCTACCTGGGTGGCATGAAAATGAACCACGGGAAAAGTGTCCTCCATTCGCTATTTAAGTGCATAGGTTACATATATTTTTCCCGCTGCCCCTGTTTTGAGACCGGTGCATAATTCCAAATCAAAACAAATTTCACATATTATTTAGTATATGTAAACACTAGATTAAATCAATAATAGTGTGATGGGTGACAATATTAGCCTATCACTTGTGAATGATATCTCATCACTTGTGAATGATATCTCATCACTTGTGAATGATATCTCATCACTTGTGAATGATATCTCATCACTTGTGAATGATATCTCATCACTTGTGAATGATATCTCATCACTTGTGAATGATATCTCATCACTTGTGAATGATATCTCATCACTTGTGAATGATATCTCATCACTCGTGAATGATATCTCATCACTCGTGAATGATATCTCATCACTCGTGAATGATATCTCATCACTCGTGAATGATATCTCATCACTCGTGAATGATATCTCATCACTCGTGAATGATATCTCATCACTCGTGAATGATATCTCATCACTCGTGAATGATATCTCATCACTCGTGAATGATATCTCATCACTCGTGAATGATATCTCATCACTCGTGAATGATATCTCATCACTCGTGAATGATATCTCATCACTCGTGAATGATGTTTTACATGCCGTAACCCATTGTGCTATTTTATTTAACTTATTTTGTACATAATGTTGCTGCTACTGTCTCTTATGTCCGAAAAATAACTTCTGGACATCAGAACTGGGATTACTCACCATGAACTGGAAGAAGCTTTTTCCTTTTAAGGAGTCCGACGAGAAAGATCTACTACTCTCCCGGAATAGACCCAGATCCCAGACATTTGTGTGAAGAAAAGACAGAGGAAAAGGGGATGCAGATCGGGCTGCCTTTTGGGAATCTGTAGACAAGCGAGTAAACTCCCACTGCCATCAATTGTACTTGCTGACATGCAATCATTGGGAAATAAAATTGATAACTTACAATTATCCGTGACATTAAGAACTGTAATATCTTATGTTTCACTGAGTCGTAGCTGAACAACAACACAGATAATATAGAGCTGGAGGGATTTTCAATGCACTGGCAGAACAGAGAAGTTACGTCTGGTAAGACGAGGGGTGGGAGTCTTTTTGTCAATAACAGCTGGTGCGCAATGTCTAATATTAAAGAAGTCTCGAGGTATTGCTCGCCTGAGGTAGAGTACCGTATGATAAGCTGTAAACCACACTATCTAGCCTCTGCCATGGAATTCTTAGCAAATGCTAAATGAACTAGTGTAGCCCACAGCCATATGGCATAGCCAGATCAGGGCCTAACATAAGGACAATGCAAAGTATGCTATTCTGTTCTTCTGAAATAGACTACATTTTCTTCATGTTTCTTTAGACCTGTCTAAAATGAATGGATTTATTGTTATGGTGAAGGCTATAATACATGGATTTATTATACTTTTAAAAATGTAGTTCTGAAGGTCTGCATCAGTAGATTGTAGGCTGTGTGTGGAAGACAGGAGATGCTAAATGTGTTAATTAACGGTCAATTACCGTGAGTGAGGCCGGCAGTTATTTGCTTTACAATCACCGGCTGACAGCCCTACTTACTCTCGCACAGTCTGTCTGTTCCACCATCCTCACCTTACTGCAGCTCTGTATGTTTGTTTGTCCGTCTGTCTCTCTCCGTCTGTCTATTCCGCCTTACTCCGCAATGAAAGGGCTTACATCTGTGTTTTTATTTTTCTAGGCTGAGGAAAACCTAGGAATGGTGATGATATTCACCCTAGTTACAGCAGTTCAGGACAAACTGAATGAATTAGTCGACGAGATAAAAAACAGAAGAGAGGAAGAGAAGAGGCGAAAAGAGGAGGCAGCGGAAGAGGCTGAGAAGGTGCTCTTCCAAGGAACAGTGGTCACCATCGAGAACTTCCTGTCATGGAAAGCCAAGTTTGAGCTGGAGATGGCTGAGTTGAGGAGGAAACGGCAGAAAGAGGAGGAGCAGCAGCAGGCTGGGAAGATTAAACTCACAGGTATGTCTATACCACCCCCAAACCCCTCTTCATCCCCAACCATCTGGATTAGTGTTGAATAATGGGAACCTGGTTACTGAGACTTACTGGGACCACTCCCTTTTCCCAGGATAAATAACTGAGACACTGGTATATTATTTTAAATTATTTATATGAACAGCTTGGCGTGAAATGGAACTATTAAGTGATATGCGAAGTCTAAATCCGTCTTCTCTATGGCCTCTGTATGATAACTCCTCAGTGTTCAGGGTGGGGACAGACGACCCATCTCCGTATGGAGCGCAGTTCACAGTGCATGTAGACCTATCATCTCATCATGGTACATTTTCTTCTAGTGATAGGCTGTTTTAAAACTAGTGTTCTATCGCTTGAAGATCATTGTACTCTCTTGCAGTCTTTCTCTCTCTCTCATCTTGAACTTAATTCAAATTGCATCCAAAATAGATGTCCTAGCCTACCCTTTTCTGATCATAAATTCAACGCAGTATTCGCCTTATATTTAGCTAATTTAATGATGGGTTATGCATAATAATCTTCTAACTCATAGCCTCTGTGTCTTGCGCAATAAGCATGTATCGGTCCGCCCCTGGCCTCTCTCCTTTCCCATGCAGGAAAAGCTAGACATGATTTTTCGTAGCATTTCTTATACCAATAGACTATTCGGAGACGTAATCTCTTTTTTGCTGAAAGCTGAATACAGCAGCCAATAAAACTCACAGGTAGTTTGAAATAAGTCCATGTGTGATGCCAGTAGGATATAGCAGTTATTTGTTCAGACCCATAACCATTCAATCTTCTTGAAGAGAAGTGAAAGCCTTCTGCATCTAATTCTAGTCCTGTATTATTCAAGGATGTCTTCAGAATGATAACTTATTAAACTGTTGATTCATTCCTTCATTCCTTCCTCGCTTTCAACAATAGAGAAAGAGGTAGGTTATCATTTGGGGAAATATTATGAAACGGTGTGTATATGTATGCGTCAGCCTACTAATTATACAAACGGACCCTATTATATTTCAATCAAATTTGCAGGCCACGTGCTGCTCATTAAATGTATTTTAATGTATGGCTCATCCGGCTCAGGTAGTATCAGGCTTGAATTTTCAATCAAAGCTCTGAACAAATCCTCTAAACAAATCCAGACGGGCCTATTTATATGCTTGTTGATGTTTTTGAATGGCACTTATGGTTTTGGTGGGAAATACCGGGTTACTGGAAGAAAAGTGATTAATTCTAGGGATAGAACATTTGTAAAATACTAGGAAAATATTCAACCCTAACATGGATGCTACATCTCTGCCAACATGTACAGTCCGAACCTAAACCAAAGTTTTTATTTTTATTTAACCAGAATAAGTCCATTGAGTCTTTTGCCAGGGAGACCTGGCCAAGAAAAAGGCAGCAGTCAATACAACATTACAAAATGTAAAACACGATCCGGCCTAGGAAACTGTAGTCTTAATTTGGTAATGACCCTGGGGAGTTTAGGTAGCAAACACCTTGAAGACCATGTCTGGTAACTGCTAGTGGTGGAGGAGAGCATGCTACAGAGGTAGAGGGAGTTTGCCCAGAAGGACTTCATATGAACACATACCAATGTAGCTGTCAGTGCATGTAAAGCGAGGTATCAAATGGTGGGCTGGACAAGGTTCAATGGTTGAACGTCTTGAAATTTGTACATCAAGACTTTATTTCTTCTCTCTCTACCAGGAAAAAAGCTATTTGAGACCGATCACAATCTTGACACATCAGATATACAGTTCCTGGAAGATTGTAAGTAATAGCGGAGTGATACAACTGTAGTGTGTGCATGTCTGATTGAAGAGAAGTATGGATATTAGCGAGGGGATCTGTAAAAGGTTGTATAATGACTTTGCTCTTCCCTCCCGTTCAGCTGGAAACAGTGTTGAAGTGGACGAGTCCCTCTTCCAGGACCTTGAGGAACTCGACCTGGATGAAGACGACCCTGACTTTGACCCTCTGGCACTGGGCAGTGATGAGGACTGAACGAGGAAGAAGGCAGACCTGTTTTCAAATACTATTTAAAATACTTTGAGCATTTGCTCTAGCCTGCCTGGAGTGCCAGATCGGTGGGGATTGCAGTGTTGTGACTATTTTATTGGTTCCATTGTGCCTGGCAAGCACAATCAAGCCCAGAAGAAAGCATTTGAAATGATTTCAAATAGTATTTGAAACCAGGTCCGGTCCCAGATCATCTTTATTGCAGTCACATTGTGCTGCACAGATTCAGATCCCTCAACGCCTGGAGAAGTGTTTTGCATCTCAGGAATGACATCAATTTGATATAGAATTCTTCTGAGATGCGCAGCACGACTGTAATATTTACGACTTTGAATGCAACCGATACTAACAGGAGGGGATCATCACAGGAAGGGAAGTCACTGTATGTAACCAAGCCTAGGGAAGAAAGACATCCAATAACACCCACATTTATGTTCTAGACATGAACTATAACTCCAGTTGGCTGTAAACACAATCACCTCAAGGCATTTATACACCCTGGTCAATTAATTGATTTATACCCTGATGCCATTAAAGATGCACTATGCAGAAATCTCCGCCATTTCCTGGTTGCAAAACCTCTAGTTTGCTTAATTTCAGTTTGTGACAAAACAAGCAAGTATAGTGTAGAGAATCATTGTACCATCTAAACTGCTGTGAAATGTCTCTTCCATAAACTGGTGTACAAAACTGAAAAATGCAATAATTAAACTTAAACAGGAAGCATAGAAATAGCACAGATCTACTGCTTCATAGACTTGCTTTTAATAAGAATGAAAGATCTATCATTTGCATTTTTATGAATTTTGTGTTGAGTACTTTTCTTGGATGTGGGGGACTAAAGACTTTACATTGTCATCACTTCATTTAGATAATAGGGAATAAGTGCTTGTCGGCTTGGATTTCACAAGACAGTTGTAAACTGGCCCACAGAGGGCGGCAGCACATTGTTACAGAAAACCTTAAGACACTGTTGGTTGAAGTCACTGTTTCCTTATTCAATCACTTACAGCTAAAATGAGTCAAGACATTAGCTTTTTTTTAATGTATTTTAATTCTTTAAACATTTAATACTTTTTTATACACATTCAAAACTGACTGAAACCATGTGGGTACAGTGCATGAGAAGTTACTGTACACTTGCCAAACTATTTCCCTCCAAATAGAAAATGTACATTGTTTTATAGATACATTTTGGATTGATAGCTACTACAGTGAACCAAAATATAAATGCAACAATTTCAAATATTTTACTGAGTTACAGTTCATATAAGGAAATCAGTCAATTGAAAAATTAATTAGGCCTAATCTATTGATTTGCATGACTGGGAATACTGATATGCATCTGTTGGTCACATACCTTCAAGAGAAAAGGTAGGGGCGTGGATCAGAAAACCAGTCAGTATCTGGTATGATCACCATTTACCTCATGGAGAGCAACAGCTCCTTCGCATAGAGTTGATCAAGCTGTTGAAATGTTGTTCCACTCCTTTTCAATAGCTGTGCAAAGTTGCTGGATATTGGCAGGAACTGGAACACGCTGTCATACGTTGATCCAGAGCTTCCCAAACCTGCTCAATGGGTGACATGTCTGGTGAGTATGCAGGCCATGGAAGAACTGGGACATTTTCAGCTTCCAGGAATTGTGAACATCCTTGCAACATGGGGCTGTGCATTACCATTCTGAAACATGAGGTGATGGTGGTGGATGAATGGCAATGGGCCTCAGGATCTCGTAATGGTATCTGCGTTAAAATTGCCATAGATAAAAATGTAATTGTGTTTGTTGGCTGAAGCTTATGCCTGCCCATACCATAACCCCGCCATGGGGCATTCTGTTCACAACGTTGACAAACCCCACACAACGCAATACACGCCGTCTGCCCGGTACTTTTGAAACCGGGATTAATTTGTGACGAGCATACTTCTCCAGTGTGCCAGTGGCCATCAAAGGTGAGCATTTGCCCACTGAAGTTAGTTATGACGCCAAACTGCAGTCAGGTCCAAGACACTGGTTGGGACAACGAGCACACAGATGAGCTTCCCTGAGACGGTTTCTGACAGTTTGTGCAGAAATTCTTTGGTTGTGTAAACACAGTTTTATCAGCTGTCCAGGTGGCTGGTCTCAGACCATCCCACAGGTGAAGAAGCCAGATGTGGAGGTCCTGGGCTGGCATGGTTACACGTGGTCTGAAGTGAGGTCAGTTGAACGTACGACCAAATTCTCTAAAACGGGGGGTGGCTTATGGTAGAGAAATTACCATTCAACACCTCTGATGGACATTCCTGCAGTCAGCATGCCAATTGCACACCCTCAACTTGAGACCGGTGGAAAGATTATTTTGACAAAGGAAAAATACTCACCAACAGGGATGTAAACACGTGTACAAAATTTGAGAGAAATAAGCTTTTTGTGCCTATGGAAAATTTCTGGGATTATTTATTTCAACTCAACTCTTATTTTCCACCATAATTTGCAAATTAATTCATTAAAAATCCTACAATGTGATTTTTCAGGATTTGTTTTCTTCTCATTTTGTCTTTTTAAGTGGGACAACTTGCACAATTGGTGGCTGACTAAATACTTTTTTGCCCCACTGTAGGTGACCCCCAAAAAATACTTAGGGGGCCTGCCCAAGGATTTAAAAAATCCCTGAAAGACGTGACTATGATGTCATCACGTGGCACTATTGACGTCATTTATGTCCCACACAAAGGAGAGGGGCAGGTCCCACATCTTCTCCTGGAAGGCACTGTCAAATCTCTCGCTCTGTGCAACAGTGAAATGGTTCTTCCAGTCCCCAATGGTCCCTGTCAAGAGTGTGGATGGAAATCAGTCAATAATATAAAATAGTATTAAATGGCAATTCCACCACTTTTCAACATCTCCAGCACAATACCAGTGTACGTACATATGTGAAAATGGCACATTTCTACATTTCGTATAAAAACATCTTAAGGTTAAAAAGTTCTACCCGATAACATCCAACACTGAGACTCGCGGTGACGTGGGGAGCAAGAAAATACCCTCCCTCTGGCTATAAACTTGTTGTAAATCAGTTTCCTACTTTTAATCCTACCCTGTGATGTGACAGATTTTTTTTTAAACAATAGGACCGTAGCTTTTTAACGTGCCGTTTTCACATATGTAGTAGAGATCATTAATATGAGGTTGAAAAGTGGCGGAATTGCCCTTTTAAGATAAATTATCAATTTAAATTGTCCTTTAAATTTGCACAAATTATATAATCCAGATGGTTGGTTCAGTGTAAATGTGTGGGGGCCAGGTGTTACAAGTGTAGTACAGTAAGCCCTTTGTGATTGCTCTTAATAATATGCAGCTTGTGCAATGGTCTCTCTGAATCACACAACAAAAAAATCCTCACACCAAAGTGTATTGATAAGGACACAGGCGACCATTCTGTTATCACGTTATATTATGACTTAGAAGGTGTGACGTGCATACCTTTCCTCATAAACGTGCCCTTGTTGTGGTCAAGCAGGGAGTCGGGCACTGTCTTGTAGTTAGCCTGTGGGTTCTGTTTCATGGTTCTAAAGGTGCTGTGTTCCACCACACTGGCCATCTGCTCTTCTGTCAAATCCTTCCCTAGAAACCTGCACATCCTCTCCACCATGGAGCGCAGGTCCTGCAACACACACACCGTTCATGCTTTGAGACTCATGTAAACTCACAAGCCAACTCCGAGTACAGGACAGGATGGACAAGTAGATGGACAGGTAGGTTGCCACTGTTGGTACCTTGATCATCTCTTCATATGTGATGTACAGGAAGTTCATGTTGTCTCTATTAGCGTACCACGTCTTGATGTGCTCAAACCAACAGTTCCCAAAAACTGCAACACACACAGCAAAGACTCAAATGGATACTTCATACCCAGCCTACCACCATGAAAGCACAGCTGAACCTAAGGATACTACAGGCAAAAGTGTTTAGAAGGTTTTCGACAACATTAATTTCAAAATAATCACAATTAAAGCCTTTTTGGCTAGTGCCAACTCCCCATAGAAAACATACTTGGCTTTGAACATCATGTACAAAATGCATAGTCCTTATACAGGACCAACGGCTCACATTCTTCTTACCTTTCCCTTCCATGAATTTCTCAAAGAAATCATTGAAGTCCTTCGGTGTCTCCAGCATGGCTGCATATTTGTGGAAGTGGTAATAGGACACGAGAACATCCTTAGGGTTTCTGGCCACATAGATCACCTTAGGGAAGCAAGGTCATACTGCATATCAATAGATTGACTATAAAAAAAACTAGATCAATATCAGTAGTAATGCGTTAATGAAAGTAATCCAGAAGGTAATGATTTATGGTGATATACTTCGGGTAACACTTAAAGCCTACAGGTATTATGCATTCTAAGACTTATAATCAGCATGTATACCGACCATTTAGAGTATTTTGATACATAGAGATATAATATATTAAAATCCTTAAAGCATTATAAAGGCTCATACATAACAAGTAATAAAGCATTATACCTGCAGGCTAACACCAATACCAAAGTGCTAATTATGAAGTGCTAATACCACAGAATAATACACAAGTGTTACCAAAATGAGCCTTGCATTCCACTGACCTTTCCCCTCTTTTGTCTGACGGCGAGCGGCATGAACTTGTACTGCAGGTGGGTGACCCGTAGCCTGGGGGAAGGGGTGGCGTTAAACTCCTTCTCACTGCCAATCAGCTCGATCCATGGGACGCGCTGCGCGTTGAGATGCTCTGTGTTTGGAGTGACGTCACCTTTGGCTTCTATCAGAGTCAGAATCTGCTGCATCCAGATCGTCCCTGTCAATCACAGCAGAGTGGACACTCCAGGTCACCCAGAGGTCATTTCAATTCATTTTAAACATGAATTGTCCGTGCAGGGACAAAATGGCAAGTCAGTCCTACCATAGAACGTACAATACTGGATAGCTTAGCCCTTTCACCTCACTACCTTGATTTGATAACAGCCACACACTGTTTAACTGACAATTCAGGGGTTATTTTGATGGGGGAAAATGTAGTAAACTTTTATTTCTCAGGGATTCTACACTACATGACCAAAAGTATGTGGACACCTGCTCGTCAAACATCTCATTCCATAATAATGGGGCATTCATTTGGAGTTGGTCCCCTTTTGCTGCTATAACAGCCTCCACCCTTCTGGGAAGGCGTTCCACTAGATGTCGGAACATTGCTGCGGGGACTTGCATTCATTCAGCCACAAGAGCCTTAGTGAGGTTGGGCACTGATGTTGGCCGATTAGTACTGGCTTGCAGTTGGCGTTCCAATTCATCCCAAAGGTATTTGTTGGGGTTGAGGTCAGGGCTCTGTGCAGGCCAGTTAAGTTCTTCCACACCGATCTCTTCAAACCATTTCTGTATGGACCTCGCTTTTTTCACAGGTGCATTGTCATGCTGAAACAGGAAAGGGCCTTCCCCAAACTGTTGCCACAAAGTTGGAAGCACAGAATTGTCTACAATGTTATTATATGCTGTAGCGTTAATATTTCCTTTCACTGGAACTAAGGAGCCTGGCCCAAACCATGAAAAACAGCCCAATACCATTGTTCCTCCTCCACCAAACTTTACAGTTGGCACTATGTATTAGGGCAGATAGTGGTCTCCTGGCATCCGCCAAACCCAGATTTGTCCGTCAGACTGCCAGATGGTGAAGCGTGATTCGTTAAAAAAAAAGAAAGTGTTTCCACTAATCCAGAGTCCAATGGTGGCGAGCTTTACACCACTAAAGCCGACGTTTGGCATTGCACATGGTGGTTTTAGGCTTGTGTGCCACTACTCGGCCATGGAAACTCATTTGATGTCGCTCCTGACAAACAGTTTTTGTGCCGATGTTGCTTCCAGAGGCAGTTTGGGACTCGGTAGTGACTGTTGCAAACGAGGACAGACAATTTTTACGTGCTACGTGCTTCAGCACCCGGCGGCCCCGTTCTGTGAGCTTGTGTGGCCTACTTCTTCGCAGCTGAGTAGTTGTTGCTCCCAGATGTTTCCACTTCACAATAGCAGCACCAGAAACTCTAGCAGGGCAGAAATTTGACGAACTGACTTGTTGAAAAGGTGTCATCCTATGACTATGCCACATTGAAAGTCACTGAGCTCTTCAGTAAGTAAGGCCATTCTACTGCCAATGTTTGTCTATGACGGTTGCATGGCTGTGTGCTCTGTTTTATACACCTGTCAGCAACGGGTGTGGCTGAAATAGCCAAATCCACTAATTTGAAGGGGTGCCCAAATACTTGTATATATAGTGTATTTGAATGTGGACATTGCCTACCGTCACTGTGCTACTCCTGCACTAATATGGTGCTTATGGGACATGGTGTCTGTTACACTTTAATCTAGCCTGGTTAAACCATTTTTTTCAGCCAAGGCTAACTGGGCATGCAGCATTCCACTTAATATAAGGATGCAGGCAAGGTTCTGCTCAGGGAGATAAATGAAAAATACTATGTTTGGGGGTTTAAAAACTAGGACATTTATTTCACTTATCTGGGCTGCTGGACTGATATAGGTCGAGAACAGAGCCCACTAACAGATAAGCAATGTAAACTCACTGAACGAGATCTACTCAGTTGAGCTGATAAACTGTGTTAGAGGACCTTATAGGAAGAGATGAAAAGAGCTATGCAGGCATGTTTTAAAGGCAGTAAACTGCTTTAAAAGCGGTAATCTGGGTATTCTAGGTAAGTATATCCGTGCTGTCTCCAGTACTCACCTGACTTGGGATAAGTGACAACGAATATGTCGGAGTCTCGGATCTCCCAGTTTTGGATCTGGTCGACCTCGTCGGGAGAGTGGACCCCATTGATCAGGTTGAAGTTCCTGTGACGAACCAGCATATAGTCCAGAACCTGGGGTTCAGTGGAATCCAAATGATCTGACAAGACAAGACATAATCAAAGGCCCACTCATTCAAACAATCTGGATCTGTGTAAGCATTAACACACAACAGGGAATAACCATTCACCTCCAATCATGTGAGAAGGCACGAGGCCGAAGTCCTACTCATCTAAAGTTGAAACACTGTGCTTGATTAGACAAAAATCTGAAATAAACACCCCAAAAGCCCAGTAAATAAAGTTGTTATTCCAAACAAATGTTTATATAGCTATCAGATCACAGGGAGTCTGGAGGAAGTCAAGTGGAAATGTTTAAAGGGGAAATCTGGGATTGGAAAAACAACTGGTAAACAGCTGAGGGTTGGGGCTGGAGAAATGTAAACAAACAGAGCCATGGATGCAAGGACTGACCATTAATGATATCAAAATGATAGTTATGAAACCATATAAGGTTTGTTTAGAATAACATTGTTATTCTAAACAAATAACACTATTTTGGGTTCTGGTGGGGTAAAACAGTTGACCTAAACTCATGAGGCATTTAAAAGTTGTATTCTTCATGAAGCAACTGCTACATGCCATTAACTCAAAACTCCTAAAATGTATGTAACAATCCCAGCTTGCCCATTTAACAAAAAGGAGACATTTAATAACTCTCAAGTACCTATCAACAAAGCCTGGGCACAAAAAAAGTATTATAATATAATAATAATAATATATGCCATTTAGCAGACGCTTTTATCCAAAGCGACTTACAGTCATGTGTGCATAGATTCTATGAAGGACTAGCAAATTTTGCAGTAAATATAAATAGTGGGTTTGCTGTGCAACAATGCATAAATCCTGGAGGGGCAGAGAGCATGTTGTTCTGTTCACAGGCTGGTCTGAATCACAAACAAACAAAAGTAGCCTAGTTTGTGTCCATCAAGCTCAAGCATTGTCCACCATTCATGGTCCTCTATAATCCTTTCGATGCTTAAAGGGTGAGACAGGTCTTGCATGCAACAGTGCATAATATATATGCCTGTATACAGTAATGTACATTTCAGATATGCAAACATGTCTCACAAGAGGTTCCAAATATGAATACAACAACAAATAATTACACACATATGTATTACACATAGAAAACAAAAATAATGACTTTCTAACTATGCCACTCAGTTTCTGGTATAATATTCAAGTAACATGATAAAATGGCAATACAAGGGTAGGCACTGTATTCTGCAATAGGCAATATAGCAACCTATTTGAACTCCAACTAGAACTCCACGCACTGCACAGAGCGCGCAGTATTCCCTACCTGTCTTTGTACGGATGGAAGTTGTCATTGTATGCCAATGTCACAAAATCCACAATCGCGGTAGGCTACTATGAAATCCCTGGCCCCGGGGAGTTTCTTGCAGTCAATTCACAACTGTTCTCAAAAATAAGGGTTTATGATGGATAGCGGGCAGCTCTGTGTGCAATGCGCCCCCGAATATCCCCTACTGTCCCAATAGAAGACACGCAGAAGACAAACACACGTTTCCGCGTTTTTTTAAATTCACGTTGTGCTAGAGGACTACTGATGGTTTATACAATTTAAGCGCGTTCGCAGCATTAGGGAATTTGTGTAACCTTGTCCACAGGACCACGCTGCGCGGGCGCACGTCAGATTGATTTGCGCTTTTTAAACACAGCGTTTCAGAGTCCATATAATGTGGCATATTTTACATCCCTCATGACCGATGAGAAACGGGAGAACGATTTTGATTAAGCTACAGAGGAAATCCGGTATTCTTAACTAGTTTGTTTTACTGAGAAAATTAACGGAGAAACATTTTTGTGAGGCCAAATTCATTATTGTTTTGTCAACATGTTGCGCACTCACTCTCACACACTCTTTCCACCCTCTGCGACAGAGTGGTGTGGCGAAAAATTATTCTGGTGCTGTAGTCTTTCCTGTTCTGGTAACCTAACCAGGTAAAACTCAGGACCTTATACGGTATGGCGTGATTAATCTGTTGTAAAAAGGTTTGGATTCTTTACATACAATATAAATAAGCGGAATCATTTTTATGTAATTAATTTCATTATTCTTTTGGCCAAATTTCATATACACAAATGTACATTTACAAACAGAAAAACACATTTTCGTACCCTACAAAAAGAAATGGAACTGTATTTTAAGACGGTTAAATGCTCTACTAACAAAAAAGCTGTTAGAATTGTAAGTATATGCATGTCCCTTAAGGTCCTTGTGTAATTGTAATGTGATATTGTACCCCCTAGCTCGATTGTCTATTGTTCGTAATCTATGTATGCTTGTGTTCGCTCATGTGCTTTATGTATTGATTTGATATTAATACAAAAAAAATATGGGCTTTGATTGGGACCCGTTTTTATAATCAGGTCACATGGTTAAAAAAAAACACGAATGTCCTTGGAAGATGAAAACACTATCAAACTGCAGCAATCTTGTACTTTACATATTAATTATATTTTAAAGGACTAAGGTTGTTTCCCATACACAGAGAAAACAACATGATTGGACAAAGCTTTCTGTATGCGGGTTTGTCATATCATGTAGTTCCGCCCTATGCAACTCTAGGCCTAATTAAAATGTACTCAGTCTGTTAGGTTTATCAATTAATTCCAGTTAATAATTTTGGATTGAAAAAGTCTAGGTAGTCTAGTCAGTTCAAGTTTCAATATAAACCACATTTGATCCAATTCACATTTTCTAACAAATTGATGATAAATACACAACGTTACCGCTTCCTTTACCCTGGCCAGAATGACGGCGCATAATAAGGCTAGATTATGCAGCTGCAGCCATTAGAAGCCGACAGTTGATCATACTGAAGAAGAAAAAATGGTTTCCATGCAATACAACATGTCAGATCGCTAATGTTTAAGTGTATATGCTGATACATTTATGGAAGAGTTTTGGCTTGTCTAGTGTGATGTGTTATCAGGTTTGATAAATAAATACCAGAGGAAGTGGAGACTGCCGTAAGCTTTATGCCGTTGTGTCCAGCCCGCGTGACCTGCGATTTCTGTGAATGTGAATGGTTAAGGCATGCAAAGAGCCTGTAGCAGCACTCCAGCGTGAAGGATAGAGAACTTGTCGAGTTGACAAATCACGAGGCAAATCAGTCTAAAATACAGCACTTTCCCCCTCTTTTTAACGTTTTGCGTTGATATATTTTATTAAACTTAATCAAAAATGGTGATTGAAAAGTGTTGTGGTAAATGCCATCTCACCACGTGTTCTGGCTGCCGGGCCATGCATGGACCCTAATACTGCTGATGGACTCATATTTTGTTAGAGGACAATAAACCATAAAAATAACCTTTCACCAGTTTGTGCAATTTCTCGAATATGACAGTACTATATGTCCAATACATACAATACATATTTATTTTTAGTAGAACTGATAAGGACATGCAAAGTCGCAATCCACACAACTGTCAGTTATCAGTGAGCGGTCACATTGCTGAGAGGGCATGGACAGGAATCAGGACAGAGGCTTGGAGGAAAGAATGTACCAGAGAAGTTCCTTCAACCAACCCACAGACTGCGGTCCTACCAGTTCAATAGTAATTAGAGCATTCCAGTCGGTGGCCTGGGAATAATATGTATTACAGAATGTCCTTTTCACTAGCAACTTAAAACAAATATCTGTCCTATTCTCACAGTAGTGATTGTGTGGCCAGGTGACTTTCCAGGAGGGTGTTTGTCTTCTGTGTTTGTGAGAGAGTATATGTGTGTGTATCTGTTTCACTGAAGCCGCACGTACCCAGAGGGCCCTGGCCCCCAGATACTGTAAGAAGATAAAAGCTGCGGAATGTTCCTCCTCAATTGGAACAGGACAGAAGGTTAAAGTGTGACTCAACACTAAATCATCAGTGGTCTCTATGTCTCCCCATGTAACCAGACTCATGTTTGAGAAAAGGGAGAACTACTTGGTCTTGTTTTCTGATTTGACAATACATGAGGGGCTGGTCTATTCCTACTTCTAGTGAAAGAGTGTGGGGCAAAGATTCACCAGGCGTCACTCCATGGATGCACTCCGTTTATGATATATATATTACACACACACACACACACACACACACACACACACACACACACACACACACACACACACACACACACACTACCATTCAAAAGTTTGGAGTCACTTAGAAATGTTCCATGAAAACATACATGAAATTAGTTGCAAAATGAATAGGAAATATAGTCAAGACGTTGACAAGGTTATAAATAATGATTTTTAATTGAAATAGTGTCCTTCAAACTTTGCTTTCATCAAAGAATCCTCCATTTGCAGCAATCACAGCCTTGCAGACCTTTGGCATTCTAGTTGTCAAGCTGTTGAGGTAATCTGAAGAGATTTCACCTCATGCTTCCTGAAGCACCTTCCACAAGTTGGATTGGCTTGATGGGCACTTCTTACGTACCATACGGTCAAGATGCTCCCACAACAGCTCAATAGGGTTTAGATCCAGTGACTGCTAGCCACTCCATTATAGACAGAATACCAGCTGACTGCTTCTTCCCTAAATAGTTATTGTATAGTTTGGAGCTGTGCTTTGAGTCATTGTCCTGTTGTAGGAGGAAATTGACTCCAATTAAGCGCCGTCCACAGGGTATGGCAATGGCGTCCACAGAGTATGGCAAGTATGGCAATGGCGTCCACAGAGTATGGCAAAATGGAGTGATAGCCTTCCTTCTTCAACATCCCTTTTACCCTGTACAAATCTCCCACTTTACCATATTCAAAGCACCCCCAGACCATCACATTGCCTACACCATGCTGGACAGACAGCGTCAAGCCCCCGTCCAGTATCTTTTCATTTTTTCTGCGTCTCACGAATGTCCTTCTTTGTGATCTGAACACCTCAATCTTAGAGTCGTCTGTCCATAACGCTTTTTTCCTCTGTCCAGTGCCTGTGTTTTTTTGCCCATCTTAATATTTTCTTTTTATTGGCCAGTCTGAGATATGACTTTTTCTTTGCCACTTTCAGAAGAAAGTTCTTTGTTTCTGGCCATTTTGAGCCTGTAATCGAACCCACAAATGCTGATACTCCAGATACTGAACTAGTCTAAAGGCCACTTTTATAGCTTCTTTAAATCAGCACAACAGTTTTCAGCTGTGCTAACATAATTGCAAAAGAGTTTTCTAATGATAAATTAGCCTTTTAAAATGCTAAACTTGGATTAGCTAAGACAATGTGCCAGTGGAACACAAGGAGTGATGGTTGCTGATAATGGGCCTCTATACGCCTATGTAGATATTCCATTAAAAATCCGTCAATCTATAATGTTTGGTTAGTCATTTCTGGTAGTTCAATAAATATATGAATACATGTTCCATTCTGAGTGTGTCCTTACAAATTCTACAAGGTCCCAATTCTACACGCAGAAATATGTTGAGGGTTTGAACAGAACAGAGAAAAAGGCAAATATTAAAATACATAATTTATTACCTTAATAAAATGTCCAAGAAAATTAAACATTAACTGTTTTTGGCAGTTATACATTTACAAAACTGCATTCCAGCATCAAGGGATCCTCTCGGCTTGCAGTGTTCTTGAGTTGAGAATGCGGGTCTGACAAACAAAAACCAAATCAATATTGAATAGCTGATTCGCTGTTCAGTGCACATCATAGCAAAACACTTTACAACTGTATGCAGTTAAGAGCCACTCAGACTCACCTGTTTCTCCACGGGGGCGAGCACGCCCTCTACAGCTACCACCTGGTACTGCCTATGTTTCAGGTTGCCAGGGAACTTCCTCATGCGGCAGACAGCTGTGCTAACAGTGGAGCCATCTTGGCTCAGCAATTTCCTCACATCTCCTGGTGTACAGCCAGGGTCCAGGAGCAACAGGCACAGGCTGCCATCCTTCTTCTGTTCCACTCCTACTATAGAGCGGCTATGGCCTGAGGATGTCGATAGAAGACATGGAGGAAACACACTGAAGCCTTGGTCACACCGCAGGTCTTAATGCCCAAATCAGTTATGTTTTTCAAATCCATTTTGGACTACTGACGTTCAAAACAGTATGTTACAAGTGAGCAAATCAGATGTGTTTGTGTTGAGACATTATTCATTTGCTGACATGGCTATGCTAGTTATCATAGTAACTATGGGTGTGTGCACAGTGCTGTAGGCTGATTGGTGGTGGTGCTCATGCTTCCCATCACTCAGAAGTTATATAGCAAGCTATGGTGATAACAATGCCTGCCATGGATGTCTCCCCAGTTGCTTTGCATGTTCAAAATCATAATGTAAGTACACTTAAAGCCTCAAAAGGATAAGATGATCCAACTTTCAAATGGAATCTTTTGGCTAGCCACAGCAGTCAACTAGCTAGGTAGGTAGTAGTTTAGCTTTCTAGAACAGTCGCTCATTTGTTTTTAAACAATTAACAAGCAAGTTACGACCAGATGTTCTTGTCAAACTCTCAACGGAGTAGCTGGCAAGCAACAAGATATGCCAAATAAGTCTAAAAACCACTTGAGGGCAAATAAATCAGATTTGTATCGGACTTTAAAAACACCTACGAAGGTGGTTTGAAATGTGGCTTGAAATATCAGATTCCATGTGCTTTTTGGCTGTTCCAACTGCAAGAAACAGAACAGATTTGAATCGGATATGCAACTAAATAGGATTTGAGTCACTTCAAACTGCCAATGTGAACAAGGCTTTAGAGATAACGTAGACGTCAGGTGTACACGCATACGAAACAAACAAATCTCCCTCAAACACACTAGTACTGAGCGATTAACAACATTTAAGTTATTTTTCAGTTTTTAATCACTAATTGACCGACAGATTAAATTATTTTAATTCCATTTAATTAGTTTTTGTTCTGTGAGCTCAATGTGCAGTTTCTGTATAGATAAATCGGATCAAGCCCAAACTGTGCGATGTAGTAGTGAGTTGAAGTTTCCAACAGGCCATTTTTCAACATATTTTAGTGCAGAAAACGTGGTAATTAACTACAATGACTATAATCCTTTGCGCACCCGCCTACTTGTCCGGTCTGTGTGGAGCACGCGTGATCGAGCGAGATAGAAAGCAGTTGCTTCGAGAGGCATCTCTACCTGAAAATACATGTTCTAAGTGATTGGTAGTTGGTATTCAGCAGTCATAAAAGTATGCCTTATTTACTTTGAAGGACGAGTAAAATAGTGATTGTGTCAGACAGCATAGGCAGCAGCTCTATAGAGATGACTTGGAATGAAATAATAAAGTCATTGAATAAAACAAATGTAATATACACACCAACTCAAATATTTTATTAAAGTAAATGTGAATAAGTGATAAGCAGTAATGGGCAGTCACTACCATCATGGGACTTTTGTTTTATTATGTGTTGTTACAGCACTCAACCCACAAAATGTATAGTGCATTTAATGTAAAAAATAATAATTTCGAAACCGAAAAACGTTATTATTTTTGAATGATCGAACCAAAACACAACCGACCTCAAAAAGCACTAATCGCTCAGCACTAAACGACACACAAGAAAACATCAAATAGACACACGCCATAAACAAATTCTACATTGGATATCAGTAACCCATCATCAGCTAATCCATCCAATCCACTAAACCCATGTTAAGACTACCTTGGTGCTGGAGGTAGAGGGGCGGCTGTGTGGTCTGCACCACCCGGGGCGGTAGTCTGGCGCCTCTGGTGGCAGTCTGAGAGAAATACTGCTTCACCCAGTCAAAGAGGCAGGGGTGGGTGTCCCCTGGGCCCGTGGGCTGGTGGAAGTCTAGAACACGGGCACTGTGGGGACACAGGTTAGAGGTAACTGACTCAGAACAGAATCCATTTTCAACCATGTACATTCTATAGTGACTCTGTGTGTGTACACTGAGTATACCAAACCCAAAAGGAAAACCTAATATTGAGCCCCTCCCCTCATTTTTGCACTCAGAACAGCGTCAATTCATCAGGGCATGGACTCTACAAGGTTTCAAAAGCGCCCCACAGGGATATTGGCCCATGTTAACTCCAATGCTTCCCACAGATGTGTCAAGTCGGCTGAATGTCTGGGTAGTGGACCATTCTTGATACACACAGGAAACTGTTGTGCAAGAAAACCCCAGCAGCGTTGCAGTTCTTGACACACACCAGGTGCACCTGGCACCTACCACCATACCCCGTTCAAGGTCACTTAAATATTTTGTCTTGCAGATTCACCCTCTGAATGGCACACATACACAATCCATGTCAATCATCTCAAGGCTTGAAAATCCTTCTTTAACCTGTCTCCTCCCCTTCATCTACACTGATTAAAGTGGATTTAACAAGTGACATCAATAAGGGATCATAGCTTTCACCTTGATTCACCTGTGTCAGTCCATGTCAAGGAAAGAGTAGGTGTTCTTTGAATTTTGTATACGCAGTGTGAGAGTCCATTCAGGTGTATCTAATTCAAATATAACTGGCTACACAAATGTGTTATGTTCTAATGCGTGTAGTATGTTAACATTCTGTGTGTGACTCTCTGGGCTCTAACCTGACTCTGAGGAAGGTGCAGAGAGCGTAGATCTCTGTAGCTCCTATCCAGGCCCGTGTGCCCTGTAGTCGCTGGTTAAAGTGGGTGGCACCCTGAGGGTCTAACCCCTCCCGCCACGCCCCCTCTATTAACACCTGCACCTGTGGGATGCTGGGTACTGACCCCTCTGGGAGAGGAGGGAGAGAGAGAGGGGGGCAAGGAAAAGATGCCATGATAGAATATTTAAGAGAGAAAGTTAGTTTAGGAGATTACATGGCGAAACGGCTTTTTGAGAGGGCTGCATTGAACCGTTTCATTGAGCAATCCAGACAGCTACTGGATTCGAGAGAATGGTAAACAATTGTAGAATGTGATGTTTTGATATACGTGTTTCTGTCTGTGTGTACCTGAGAGACAGGTAGTGTAGGGTGCCATTCTTTGCAGAGAAGACAGGAGCATCTGGAAGTTTCTGTAGCCACATCCCCAGCCCTTATCCCCCTCTGATGAGCAGTAGTGGTCTGTGTCAGCACTCAGCCACACGTGGACACAGTCTCTGGCCTCCCTCTGGTAGTAAACATACAGAGCACCCAGCACACCTGACAGAATGAGAGGAATACAATAAACAAAAGAATGACAAAGACGGAGAGAAAGAGAGCACTACGGTGGAGCTGCCATTTAGTTTTTAATCAATTGAAGGAAGACAGTTATTAATGACATACATACCTTGTAGGCTAATGTATGCAAAACATTGAGAGATGTAGGTGGTAGATAGACAGCTGTATAAACATAACATGATGTGATCTAAACAACTCAGTTTGAGAACATAGTAAATAATGAGGGAGCTATGTTAGTCAAGATCCGAATAAGAAATTGAATCTCACACACACCTTGCGTTCTGGTCCTGCCATCGTCGACCCTTGAGGCCAGAGCCTCCATCATCTCATCTCTCTTGTTGTGGAAGTGAGCAGGCACCATGACACCTCGAGACACGGCGTTCTCCATCTGTTTGCAGTAGCCCCCCCTCCCGTCCACACCAAACTGCCTCTAAACACACACACACACACACACACAGCAAGGGGTCAGGGTGAGGTCACCACCACACTCAGCATACATAAGCAGACACACGTATACTGTAAATCTTGTTGACGTGCAGAAACACAAATAAACCACACACTTCCTACATAAGCCATGTGACAAAGCACAGACGCGTCATATGGTGCATCATGCAGCAAGGTCAAATCCACTACTCCAGTGTTATTATGGTTGTGCTTTATAAGAACCTGCAGCTTCTTGAACTCCTCTGCCTCCCTCTTGGCCTCCTGCTCCTTCCTCCTCTGCTTCTCCTCCTCCTGCAGCCGTCTGGCCAGCCTCAGGTCTGAGCCAGGGCTCACTGCAACACACACAGCGTCAGTCAAAATTCCCTCTCTCGAATTCACCATGGAAATCAACCCTGTACACACAAAACTGTTGTGAGGACAGCTGCATGTGTGAGCTCAGCGGTATGAGCTGGCAGGTTGTAGAAGTTCCGATCAGTTCAAACTTTATAGTCCTCAGAGGGAAATTCATAGTTCAAAACCGATCACAAAGGATAAATTACACATTATATTGCAACTTCAGGAGTTGGCTGGCAATAGAGTGCTTGTGCAAATCAAATATGGGGTATTACACCATTCTCTATCTCTCTGGTAAAATAACAGTCATAACGTTGTTATAACATGGCTACATCTAAGCAGGAAATAAAACGTGTTGGAAGCATAAGTGGGAACTAAATAGATTTCTCATTAACCTTTTATACTCGTACTCATATTCAGGAAGAAAATAGCAGATTTGGGCAATTGGAACATACTGGCTGTACAGTACATGCTATACATGACGTCAGAGCTCTGGCTCTGCGCTTCACAGCACTGTATGGGTTTTGCCTGACAGCAGATCTGAACTTGAGCATCTCGCCCTACAAGAAGTTGTGCCCATATCTCCCGCTAATTGGGCAACTTTTGCAAATGTCTTGTTGTCCAAGTGAGGGAAATGCTGTAAATTAAAAAGGACTCCATGTATTTTGAAAGATCAGACGTTGAGAATTATAATAAATCTCGCTTTGATGTCATACAAACAAGCCAAACACCTGTGAGTAAATGTGCACTTCCATATCAGAAAACTTGTCATATACAGTGTCACCATTTATGATCACTATTTTCTATTTTTAAATGATCACTATTTTTAATGTACAAGATGACTTGGCGTAATATCCTGTGTTGTTCTGAACAGAATGAGCCCATGTTTGTTAATTGTTAAGAAGATTTGCAGAGGCACACGCACCTGAATGCACTCATGACTCATTTCTATGCTCACCAAAATGATGATCTGGTTCTCTGAATTGCATTGTGAAAGCCTATCACTGTAATATTGTATTTTATAACTTCGCTAGTCATGTTGGCAATATAACAGGCTTTGAAATGATGCCCATCTGATCCAGATTGCGATTTATAAATGGACAATTTTGGGATTGTGTAAACAACAACAGTAATTGTGTGATGGCAAGGACGCAGGACTGTGTTCCAAACAAAACAACTACAATTGTGCTTGCTCTAGTTCCTCAACGGCACAGCTTGGAGAGCTCAAAAAAGCACCTTATAGTTTAAGACTTTTCTTTGAGTCAAAAGTTCCTTGAAATGACTTAGGAACTTAGCACACTTTGGAGAGGTGTGCGGCCACTAGGAGACACCAGTTAGTCCTCCCACTCAAACTATTTATTTTGTCTTACGTTGCACCTATGCCCATATTTTCCAGGAATATTCTTATCATGTTACTGCATGTATCCAGAGTATTTTCAGATTTTGTTATCAACAAATGCAGAAAAAGGTACAGTCAATGTAAAATGCACATACAAACAACAGTGTAATGTTTGGATTCAGTCTTGGGTCAGGTGAACTGTTGTGTCCTCATCTTTGGCAATTATGGGGAAATTATTAGACTAAACTCTTCCCCTTCAATTGCTACCATGGTTTTTCTTCTGCTTTTCATATTTCTTCCTTAAGATGGGGCTAAATTCAAAGTCTATCCCTTTAGGACAACTCACACAAGTGTAAACATAAAATCCCAATGAAACCTGTGTTCCCATCACATTTGATTGTTTAAATCAAGCCATACCTGCACTAGTGGCTGTGCCATAGTCAAGATGCAGCTCCACATGTTCCTGTAGGGAGTAGCAGTCTCCACACACCACAGAACACAGGGGACACTCATAACTCTTCCCACCTGAGGACGAGGTCAGGGACACACAGTGGTTAAAAGGGATATCGACGGGGCATTTTTATCTAAATCATTATTCATCCAAGTTATTCTTGTTGAGATAAAACCTCTCTTGCAAGTTCATTTTGCTTTTTGGGGGAATATTAGACCTTCATCGGGAAGACATGGGCAGAGAGAGAGCCTCAACCTCTGTGGATCTGCCATAGACAGGCTTCTTCCTTTGTTTGGTTGAACTATATTTGTTCCTGTGATGAAAGGAATGAGACAAACCTGAGCTGTTGCTGGATGATGCTGCCTCGGTTGATGATGTGGCCCCCAGGACAGCCTCTGAAAAGACAGATACAGATTATGTCAGAGTCAGAGACTTAACACAATGGATTGGGCCTCATGTTCTGTCTGTGCTGAACTGTGTAGACTCAAGGCTGTCATGAGTTTGTACAGTCAGTGTGTTCTGTGCTGAACTGTGTGGTCTATATGTTCTGAACTGTAGATCCTGTACCTTCAGCTGGGCTCTCTTCTAGCAAGTGTAATTCAACATGTTCCTGTAGGATGAAGGCGTCGGTGCAGACCAGAGCACACATAGGACAGGAAAACCGCTTCTCTACGACAACAGACACACAGTACATAACAATGAGACACAGGATGATGACAAGACTAATTCAACCCACTCCACACGGCACTTTGATGCCACACAGGAGCAGCTTTGGTAGCAGGTTCATCCTGCCCAGAAGCTCCACAGAGCAGTTCAGAAGGCCATTTTTACCCACAGCCATGAGGCTTTTTAACAAATGACTCATTTATGGTGCCTTCTTAATAGGAATGTTATTGCTTGTTTCCCAGACAACAGTATTTATCTTAAACTTGTCTCCATCTTTTATGGCTACTAACATGCAGGTGTCTTATTATGCATTTTTATCATTGTCTTTGTAATTTATTAGTGATGCTGAGTGAAAACGATTTCCCAAGTTGGGATCAATAAAGTACTACTCTACTCAAACCAACAGATATCAATCAGTCAGTATAACCAATGATTATGGATATACTAACAAGATACATGTCTTCCCGCCCTAACGATGGGAGTTGTTGTCCACAAAGCGGCAAGGCAGACTGACTAGCTCCTGCCTATCTATGCTTTGGATTGGTGGATTATTGTCATCCTTTTTTGAATATTCAATGAGGGTTGCGACGTTAAACGCCTGTATTCAATGGAGAGAGATGCTGCTAGCCTCATCCCATGAATATGCATAGCCATCTCCGAGATAGTGTTTTTTGTGAAGTGACAATGATGTCATGTGTCCTACTTATATCAGTACACTCATAACTTAAGCATTACGAAACTTCTATTATAAATAAACCACATGTAGCAAATAAGCCATTCATTTTATTGTTGGCTAAATTCAACACTCTCTTGCTTTGTGGGCAACAACAAAAAACAACACCTGATGGAGGGAGACAGATTCGGATGAGTTGGGCCTCTCTCTTCCGCTTCAGTACAACAAACCAACTAGGCCTAATATTAGTCAGTACAAAAAACGAACTGATGAGGTTCACAAAATAGTGATGCAATCGACGACTAAAGTGAGGAAGAGCCCACGAGTGCCAGATAGCACGGACTGTTAATGGGATGCATTGACAGTTCATCAATAGCCCATCAATCCAACTATTAGTCCGTATGACAAACCAAATCATATCAGTCAAAATACAAAAAAACAAGTAATATCACACAGTACGACAAACAAACTAATTAGTCAGTACGACAAATTATATCAGTCCGTACAAACAACAGTACGTACAAACAACCAACTAACAGTCCGTACGACAAATCATATCCGTCAGTATAAACAACCAACTAACAGTCCGTACGACAAATCATATCCGTCAGTATAAACAACCAACTAACAGTCCGTACGACAAATCATATCTGTCAGTATAAACAACCAACTAACAGTCCGTACGACAAATCATATCTGTCAGTATAAACAACCAACTAACAGTCCGACAAATCATATCTGTCAGTATAAACAACCAACTAACAGTCCGTACGACAAATCATATCTGTCAGTATAAACAACCAACTAACAGTCTGTACGACAAATCATATCTGTCAGTATAAACAACCAACTAACGTCAGTCAGTGGGACAAACCCAACTAACGTCAGTCAGTGGGACAAACCCAACTAACGTCAGTCAGTGGGACAAACCCAACTAACGTCAGTCAGTGGGACAAACCCAACTAACGTCAGTCAGTGGGACAAACCCAACTAACGTCAGTCAGTGGGACAAACCCAACTAACGTGAGTCAGTGGGACAAACCCAACTAACGTGAGTCAGTGGGACAAACCCAACTAACGTGAGTCAGTGGGACAAACCCAACTAACGTGAGTCAGTGGGACAAACCCAACTAACGTGAGTCAGTGGGACAAACCCAACTAACGTGAGTCAGTGGGACAAACCCAACTAACGTGAGTCAGTGGGACAAACCCAACTAACGTGAGTCAGTGGGACAAACCCAACTAACGTGAGTCAGTGGGACAAACCCAACTAACGTGAGTCAGTGGGACAAACCCAACTAACGTGAGTCAGTGGGACAAACCCAACTAACGTGAGTCAGTGGGACAAACCCAACTAACGTGAGTCAGTGGGACAAACCCAACTAACGTGAGTCAGTGGGACAAACCCAACTAACGTGAGTCAGTGGGACAAACCCAACTAACGTGAGTCAGTGGGACAAACCCAACTAACGTGAGTCAGTGGGACAAACCCAACTAACGTGAGTCAGTGGGACAAACCCAACTAACGTGAGTCAGTGGGACAAACCCAACTAACGTGAGTCAGTGGGACAAACCCAACTAACGTGAGTCAGTGGGACAAACCCAACTAACGTGAGTCAGTGGGACAAACCCAACTAACGTGAGTCAGTGGGACAAACCCAACTAACGTGAGTCAGTGGGACAAACCCAACTAACGTGAGTCAGTGGGACAAACCCAACTAACGTGAGTCAGTGGGACAAACCCAACTAACGTGAGTCAGTGGGACAAACCCAACTAACGTGAGTCAGTGGGACAAACCCAACTAACGTGAGTCAGTGGGACAAACCCAACTAACGTGAGTCAGTGGGACAAACCCAACTAACGTGAGTCAGTGGGACAAACCCAACTAACGTGAGTCAGTGGGACAAACCCAACTAACGTGAGTCAGTGGGACAAACCCAACTAACGTGAGTCAGTGGGACAAACCCAACTAACGTGAGTCAGTGGGACAAACCCAACTAACGTGAGTCAGTGGGACAAACCCAACTAACGTGAGTCAGTGGGACAAACCCAACTAACGTGAGTCAGTGGGACAAACCCAACTAACGTGAGTCAGTGGGACAAACCCAACTAACGTCAGTCAGTGGGACAAACCCAACTAACGTCAGTCAGTGGGACAAACCCAACTAACGTCAGTCAGTGGGACAAACCCAACTAACGTCAGTCAGTGGGACAAACCCAACTAACGTCAGTCAGTGGGACAAACCCAACTAACGTCAGTCAGTGGGACAAACCCAACTAACGTCAGTCAGTGGGACAAACCCAACTAACGTCAGTCAGTGGGACAAACCCAACTAACGTCAGTCAGTGGGACAAACCCAACTAACGTCAGTCAGTGGGACAAACCCAACTAACGTCAGTCAGTGGGACAAACCCAACTAACGTCAGTCAGTGGGACAAACCCAACTAACGTCAGTCAGTGGGACAAACCCAACTAACGTCAGTCAGTGGGACAAACCCAACTAACGTCAGTCAGTGGGACAAACCCAACTAACGCCAGTCAGTGGGACAAACCCAACTAACGCCAGTCAGTGGGACAAACCCAACTAACGTCAGTCAGTGGGACAAACCCAACTAACGCCAGTCAGTGGGACAAACCCAACTAACGCCAGTCAGTGGGACAAACCCAACTAACGTCAGTCAGTGGGACAAACCCAACTAACGCCAGTCAGTGGGACAAACCCAACTAACGTCAGTCAGTGGGACAAACCCAACTAACGCCAGTCAGTGGGACAAACCCAACTAACGTCAGTCAGTGGGACAAACCCAACTAACGCCAGTCAGTGGGACAAACCCAACTAACGCCAGTCAGTGGGACAAACGTCAGTCAGTGGGACAAACGTCAGTCAGTGGGACAAACCCAACTAACGCCAGTCAGTGGGACAAACCCAACTAACGTCCAGTCAGTGGGACAAACCCAACTAACGTCAGTCAGTGGGACAAACCCAACTAACGTCAGTCAGTGGGACAAACCCAACTAACGCCAGTCAGTGGGACAAACCCAACTAAGGTCAGTCAGTGGGACAAACCCAACTAAGGTCAGTCAGTGGGACAAACCCAACTAAGGTCAGTCAGTGGGACAAACCCAACTAACGTCAGTCAGTGGGACAAACCCAACTAACGTCAGTCAGTGGGACAAACCCAACTAACGTCAGTCAGTGGGACAAACCCAACTAACGCCAGTCAGTGGGACAAACCCAACTAACGCAGTCAGTGGGACAAACCCAACTAACGTCAGTCAGTGGGACAAACCCAACTAACGCCAGTCAGTGGGACAAACCCAACTAACGCCAGTCAGTGGGACAAACCCAACTAACGTCAGTCAGTGGGACAAACCCAACTAACGTCAGTCAGTGGGACAAACCCAACTAACGTGAGTCAGTGGGACAAACCCAACTAACGTGAGTCAGTGGGACAAACCCAACTAACGTGAGTCAGTGGGACAAACCCAACTAACGTGAGTCAGTGGGACAAACCCAACTAACGTGAGTCAGTGGGACAAACCCAACTAACGTGAGTCAGTGGGACAAACCCAACTAACGTGAGTCAGTGGGACAAACCCAACTAACGTGAGTCAGTGGGACAAACCCAACTAACGTGAGTCAGTGGGACAAACCCAACTAACGTGAGTCAGTGGGACAAACCCAACTAACGTGAGTCAGTGGGACAAACCCAACTAACGTGAGTCAGTGGGACAAACCCAACTAACGTGAGTCAGTGGGACAAACCCAACTAACGTGAGTCAGTGGGACAAACCCAACTAACGTGAGTCAGTGGGACAAACCCAACTAACGTGAGTCAGTGGGACAAACCCAACTAACGTGAGTCAGTGGGACAAACCCAACTAACGTGAGTCAGTGGGACAAACCCAACTAACGTGAGTCAGTGGGACAAACCCAACTAACGTGAGTCAGTGGGACAAACCCATCTAACGTGAGTCAGTGGGACAAACCCAACTAACGTCAGTCAGTGGGACAAACCCAACTAACGTGAGTCAGTGGGACAAACCCAACTAACGTGAGTCAGTGGGACAAACCCAACTAACGTCAGTCAGTGGGACAAACTAACGCCAGTCAGTGGGACAAACCCAACTAGTCAGTGGGACAAACCCAACTAACGTCAGTCAGTGGGACAAACCCAACTAACGTCAGTCAGTGGGACAAACCCAACTAACGCCAGTCAGTGGGACAAACCCAACTAACGTCAGTCAGTGGGACAAACCCAACTAACGCCAGTCAGTGGGACAAACCCAACTAACGCCAGTCAGTGGGACAAACCCAACTAACGCCAGTCAGTGGGACAAACCCAACTAACGTCAGTCAGTGGGACAAACCCAACTAACGCCAGTCAGTGGGACAAAACCAACTAAAAACGCCAGTCAGTGGGACAAAACCAACTAACGTCAGTCAGTGGGACAAACCCAACTAACGTCAGTCAGTGGGACAAACCCAACTAACGTCAGTCAGTGGGACAAACCCAACTAACGTCAGTCAGTGGGACAAACCCAACTAACGTCAGTCAGTGGGACAAACCCAACTAACGTCAGTCAGTGGGACAAACCCAACTAACGTCAGTCAGTGGGACAAACCCAACTAACGTCAGTCAGTGGGACAAACCCAACTAACGTCAGTCAGTGGGACAAACCCAACTAACGTCAGTCAGTGGGACAAACCCAACTAACGTCAGTCAGTGGGACAAACCAGTAAAGATGTAACAACATGTTGAATAAACAAACATTTCAGACACACTAAAATAGACCTTTAAGTGGGGAGGAGAAACGCTTCTGTTTGACTTTGGTGTGCTCTGCGGATCCCACTCCCACAGAGTCCTCAGCATTACAGTGTCTGCTAGTAGGCCTACTGGAGTCCTGAGCTGATCTCAGAAAGCCTGTAGACACTGAAGAGGTGGATACAACAATAGCCACTGCTCGCCCTCCACCGAACTCCCCCCCAGCTTCAGTAATTTGCTCCTTAGACTCCAGTGTGCTATTGGATGTCCTGGGTGAGACCCCTCCTCCAATGGTGTCAAACCTGTTCCCATTGTCTACTCCTCCTTCAGAACCCTCAGACCTAGACAAACCAATGGCTTGTTTGCAGTGATTGTCCACTATGGTGGTAGTGGGAGTAGGACTTGAGCTGGGCCTGACAAGACTGTGACCACCTCTACTCTCTGCTCCTACTCCGTCATGGCCCTGTTTCTCTTTGTGTGTGGTATTGATGTGGAAGCGGAGTTCGTCGTAGGCGACTCCGGACCAGGAACAGAGGGTGCAGCCAATGTCATTCTCCGGGTGGCTCAGGAGGAGATGGGTCTTCATGTCCTCCTCCAACACCAATTCCTTGCCACAGAACTCACACGTCAGCATGGCCAATTGTTTCTGGTGCTCAGCTGGACACTGAAATGAAGATAAATTATGATAACATTAATTGTCAGTAAATAAATAGGAATAAACAGGAAGGATGTCAATCCAATGTAGACCAAATGTACCCAATAACGAAACAACGCAATTCCCACCTTTGTCAGCCAAGATAGCTAGCCAAATTCTAACTCAGCTATCATAGTTAATTCTGAATTTGTCTAGTCAGCATGTCAGGCTATGGGCTAAAATGTAACTTTAAAACACGGAGATTGCTAGCTAGCTAACCATCATGTTACTCACCGATTTCAAAAATATGGACGATGTGCCGTACTAATGCTAGACTTATGTGACTACTTTCAAAATAAATGTGTTTCTGTTTCACTTTTCATTCATATGCCATCTTAGCAATGCTAGCTAACAACTTGACTTTGCTGGCCCAGTTGGCTTCTCCTCCTTCAGTTTGAGCTGATGGATTTGACGTCACTGGTTGTTGATCCAAGGAGGGTTACTGGGAAATTTTAAGCGATACAAGACGCCATATTGCTCTCAGCTGGACTCGGGAGTTTGCGTGAAGGAAATAATAATACCTAGCTACACCTAGGCGTTTCTGACATTATTCATCTAAAATGGGTAAGAGCAATACAATCGTCACAACCTTTTTATTGTTTTTTTCATCACGAATTATCTGGCAACTTGGCATGACGATGGTTGCTAAACAAGAGAGACCGGAGAGGGGTGTGAAGGAGCTAGCGAGCAAGCTAACGATGTAGGGAGCTATCTAGCTTGCTAACGCTAGCTGTGTTATTAGCAAGCTCAATCTTAAAAAGCTGTGATTTGGGTCTAATGGCAGTTTTAGCTACCATTGCCTATTATAATTGGTTTTACAGTTGATTTAAGTATTTTTTTTGCTAACAATACGAATACGGTGGAAGGTTTTTGAACACCATGTAATTTAATTAACACTAATGTATTAGCTAGGTAGCCAGCATGCTACTACTAGTTGCTGTGTACTAGGCCAGTGGCTCCCAACCTTTTTGGGTTATTGTACCATCAACTGAATTTTGCTCTGCCCGGAGTACCCCTGAAGTACCCCACCATGTGCATTTTACCAGTAAGCCTAAGGTCTCGTGAGCCTTCTCAAGTACCCCCTGTGGATAGGCCAGGTACCCCTCCCTAGGCCAGGGGTCCTACTAGGTAGTACCGCTGGTTTGGAACCACTGTACTAGGCCGTACTGTGCTACTAGCTAGAGAGGAACCCGGTTTCTTGCGATTGGAGATATCCAGCCTGGAAGACCACTGATTCCCCCAGAGAATACAACAAGCAATGTCAATGTGACGCTGTCAGCAAGACCGTGGTTAATGTTAGCTAACATTCATTATCTAGCTATCTAGCTCATAGCTAGCTGGTGTGCTTGTCATCTGTATCTAGCGAGCCAGGAATGGCATTCTTTGACTCACTAGCTAACACAAAGATTACTAACAGTTGATGACCGCGAGCGAGAAACATTTGGTATTGTTACTTTGATCACCAGTCTTCTTCATCAGCTGTCAAACTGTCATCCCAACTGCTGTTTTCGTTTGAAGATGCACATGGCAGGGTTTGTTCAAATCCCCTTTTGGCCAACACATCCAAATTCACATCGAGAGTGATTTTTATTTATTTAATTTTCCATTAGCGCCTATGTTAACAACAACATTAGCTAGCTAGTCAGTTAAGTTTGGCTGGTTGTGGCTGCAGTGAATTCACAAATTTGTATATTTGATCATTCAGGATAATGTTATGTTTATCCTTATTTCCCCAGACGAGATGGCAAGCCCAGGGAATGACCGAATGAAGAGTTACAAGAACAAAGCGCTGAACCCACAGGAGATGCGCCGGAGGAGAGAGGAGGAGGGGATCCAACTTCGCAAACAGAAGAGAGAAGAGCAGGTAGGGTGCTTCCAGTTCTTACACCTGGACCACTGAATCAGCTACTCTCCATTAATATATAATATAATAATATATGCCATTTAGCAGACGCTTTTATCCAAAGCGACTTACAGTCATGTGTGCATACATTCTACGTATGGGTGGTCCCGGGGATCGAACCCACTACCCTGGCGTTACAAGCGCCATGCTCTACCAACTGAGCTACAGAAGGACCACCACCATTCTGTGGAGACAACCCTAATCTCATCCAATTTGACCATGTAAATGCCTATTGAATGGTAAATCTTCTCCAGATATGAGTCATTTTTTTATTGACCTGTTATAGTTGTCTTTGGTTTGTTTGTGTTGTAGTGAGTCAGTGTCCTACTAACACTTACCTCTCCCTCTTCCCCCAGCTGTTCAAGAGGAGGAATGTGTGTGTGCCCTCGGGTGACGAGTCCATGTTGGAATGCCCTGTCCAGGACCCCGACATCAGCTCCACTGCACCAGTCTCAGGTGTAAGTGACCATTACTCCAATTGTCCCATTGTCTTACTCTCATGGTCTACACTCTGCACCGAAGGACGAGTTACCTGTTGAAAGACAATGCCATTACTCCATAAAATAAGTACAAATACTTTTTGGGGAAACAGAAGATTCTGAAACCCATGGTTAGTTAAGTCTTTGCTCTCCAGTATCCAAAAAAGACACAAGTTTTTGGTTTTCAAATCAATCTGTGATTAAAACTAGATGAAGGTCATTAGACCTAAGTGCATTTTATGTGATAAACCGGTCACGTGTAGCACTACATCGCTTCCTCTGCATTGTGTGTATAGTGTCAGAGTACATGGTTTTGTAAGGTATTCACATCTTTATGTATGTTGACTTGTGTGTGTGTAGGAAGGTGTCATAACTCCAGACATGATCCAGATGATCTTCTCTGAGGATCCAGACCAGCAGCTGATCGCCACACAGAAATTCAGGAAGTTACTCTCCAAAGGTCTGTGTGAATCATGCAATTCATAACACCCCAATGCAGGGTTCATGCCACCTGTATTATTGAGGATATGTCTCCATTGGGACCCAATTCCCTATTTAGTGCACTACTTTTGACCAGGACCCACTATATAGGGAATAGGGTTCCGTTTGGGATGGGACATATAGTCTTGTATAGTATGTTTTCTCAACAACAAAGATGGATTGTTCGTGCTAAATGTCTGCAAGTAATGCCTTTGGTGGACCTGATGCTATTCCCTCAACACCGTATTGGAGTGTTTTAGCATCACATGTTTTCAGCCATGAACCAGGATGGTTTTTAAGCTAGTAGTGTGATGTCATTGTCATGCTCTCTTCTCTCTCCTTATCAGAGCCCAACCCTCCCATCGATGAGGTCATTCTCACCCCAGGGGTCGTCAATAAGTTTGTGGAGTTTCTCAAGAGGAGTGAGAACTGCACTCTTCAGGTTGGTCAGGTGGCTGGGTCTCAGTCTGTTCGTTAGTTGGATGTGCTGGGAATTCTTGGTTTGGTGTGTTAGAAATCAACAAATGTATTTACTACACAAAATGACACTAACAGAAAGCTGTTGGAATATATGAAATTAAGTCAGATTCTGTAATATTATATCACATCCTGTTGGCATTAGTCAGTCTGCATGACATCTGCATTGTATTGCTCCCTGCCAAAAGACGTAGCTAGTGAACTTTCCTCTGCCTCTTTATGACACTTAGTCAATCGTAACACTTCAGCCTGTGTATCTGTCTATGAGGGCTTGTACTATGCTCCCCATGTGACCGTGGTGTGAAATGTGTGTGTGACACAGTTTGAGGCAGCCTGGGCCCTGACCAACATTGCCTCTGGGACCTTCCTGCACACCAAGGTGGTTATTGAGATGGGAGCCGTGCCCATCTTCATCGAGCTGCTCAACTCGGACTACGAGGACGTCCAGGAGCAGGTGAATGAACAGCCTGGGGAAGAGTTGTAGCATGATGGGACACTAACACATGGGTCACAGGGATGTCTAGCAGGAGTGGGAATAAGATGTCATGGGATTTGTCCTGCCAAGAAGATCCTATCTGAATAGTAAACCAGCTATTTTTGCATTCCCTAAATATAAATGCTTTGACTGCATTCAGACTCTCTACCCTTCTCCCTGAAGTTCTCTTATTCACTCCCCTCCCATGGGTTTTAACATAGCCAAATACTAAGCAATCCCAGCCCGATATGGTCTTAGCTGTGAGGTTATGTAGCAGTATATGGTATGGCCCTCCAAGCCCAGCTCTATATGGTGCTGATGTTTGTGTGGAAATATAGCCTAGCTGCAGCACTGTATAATATGGCTCCTTGCTGCATGCAATATAGCTGCAATGTTACGGAATGGCAATATGCATGGCTGCTGGTTTAGAGGTGACGAGTGATTGGTGTATTTCAGGCCGTGTGGGCCCTGGGGAACATCGCCGGGGACAACGCAGAGTGCAGAGACTACGTTCTCAACTGTGGCATCCTGCCCTCCCTACAACAGTATGTGTGTGTGCGAGCTTGGTTTTATCAGTCTGTAGGCCCATGTCGTTTTAACAAGGAGAAGTAGAGTTTCATACCATTACCTAATACATTGTATAATCAGATTAGTCAGGTTTAACAGTTTAATTGCGGTCAGAGAAACAAGGTGTACTGAGAACTGTTCTCTCCCCCCGCAGACTGCTGGCTAAATCCAACCGTCTCACCACAACTAGGAATGCTGTATGGGCTCTGTCTAACCTGTGTAGAGGGAAGAACCCCCCCCCTGACTTCACCAAGGTAATGGGGTCTATTCCCACATCGCCCAATCAGAGGACAGTTCTAACAGTCCAACAGATCTCTCCTTTCAAATGCACAAACCACTCTGGGATTTTGACTAATTTCTCTCAAAGCCATTCTCTTAGCAAAAAAATGTTCTCCTTTCACTATTATCCCTCTTTCTGTCTTTCTTCCTCCCCCTTGCTCTTTTCTTCTTTGCTCTCTCTCTCTCCTCCTCCCCCAGGTGTCTCCCTGTCTGAGTGTGCTGTCCAGGCTGCTGTTCAGTAGTGACCCAGATGTGTTGGCTGATGCCTGCTGGGCCCTCTCTTACCTGTCTGACGGACCCAATGACAAGATACAGACCGTCATCGACTCTGGGGTCTGCCGCAGACTGGTGGAGCTACTCATGTAAGTACTACTAGACACACCCACACAAGAAATTGAGATGTTGGTGCACACTGACTGTGGTGTTTTTGGTCTTTCCCAGGCACAGTGACTATAAGGTGGTCTCTCCCGCGCTGCGTGCTGTGGGAAACATAGTGACAGGCGATGACATTCAGACTCAGGTAGAACTAGTTTATTTTCTTGCTACTTCCCAATGGCTTTGTCTCTTCACCCTGATGTGTGTGGAGTTTTGATCCTTCACATGGTCCTAGCTGTGTGTGTGTGTGGGTGGACTGGTGTGTAATCTTCACTGTGTGTGTGGATTGTTCCAGGTGATTCTGAACTGCTCGGCATTGCCCTGCCTATTACACCTGCTCAGTAGTCCCAAGGAGTCCATCAAGAAGGAGGCCTGCTGGACTGTGTCTAACATTACAGCTGGAAACAGAGCACAGATCCAGGTGTGTGTGTGTGTACCTGTGCTTGATGGTAGCACGTTGTAGAGGTCGACCGATTTAATCGGAATGGCCGATTTAATTAGGGCCGTTTTCATAACAATCGGAAATCGGTATTTTTGGGCGCCGATTTAATAAATAAGTATATGTTTTTTTTATACCTTTATTTAACTAGGCAAGTCAGTTAAGAACACATTCTTATTTTCAATGACGGCATAGGAACGGTGGGTTAACCTCTTGAAGCTAGGGGCACTATTTTTGGAAAAATAACGTTCCCAAAGTAAATGGCCTATTTCTCAGGACCAGATGCTAGACGAAAGCCTAAGAAATATCCAATCAGGAAGTGACTCTCTTATTTTGAAACCGTTGTGTTCCTATGCATCCCTATTGGCCATTGAAAGGGATATCAACCAGATTCCTTTTACTACGTATTCCCTAAGGTGTCTACAGCCTTTAGACATAGTTTCACACATTTATGTTGACGAATGAGCGTAAAGGACCACATTGCGTAAGTGGCCAGCTGAGGGCTCAGAGTGATTCTTGCGTAAAAGACAGAGGTAGCCATTTTTCCTCTCGGTCCTACTGAAAAGCCAATTGTCCCGGTTGATATATTATCGAATAGATATTTGAAAAACACCTTCAGGATTGATTATAAAAAAACGTTTGCCATGTTTCTGTCTATATAATGGATATCATTTTGATTTATCTTTGGCGTTGTCGTGACCGCTATTTCCGGTGGATTTCTCAACATAACGTGACAAACAAACAGAGGTATTTTGGGTATAAAAATAATCTTTATGGAACAAAAGGAACATTTACTGTCTAACTGGGAGTCTCGTCAGTGAAAACATCCGAAGATCATCAAAGATAAACGGTTAATTTGATTGATTTTCGTGACCAAGCTTCCTGCTGCTAGCTGGACATAATGCTATGCTAAGCTATCGATAAACTTACACAAGCGCTTGTCTTGCTTTGGCTGTAAAGCATCATTTCAAAATCTGAGACGACTGGCTAAGCAGTGTTTCGCTATATTTCACTTGTGATTTCATGAATATGAATATTTTCTAGTAAGATTATTTGGCCGTTGCGCTATGCTAATTATTGTAGTTGATGAAAATTCTCCCGGATCTGAGATGGGTAGTTCCAAGAGGTTAACTGCCTCGTTCAGGGGCAGAACGACAGATTTTCACCTTGTCAGCTTGGGGAACCAATCTTGTAACCTTACAGTGAACTAGTCCAATGCAATAATGACCTGCCTCTCTCTCGTTGCACTCTACAAGGAGACTGCCTGTTACACGAATGCAGTAAGCAAAGGTAAATTGCTAGCTAGCATTAAACTTAACTTATAAAAAAACAATCAATCATGATCACTAGTTAACTAAACATGGTTGACGATATTACTAGATATTATCTAGCGTGTCCTGCGTTGCATATAATCTGACTGAGCATACAAGTATCTAAGTATCTGACTGAGCAGTGGTAGACAGAAGCAGGCACATAAACATGAATTCAAACAGCACTTTCGTGCGGTTTGCCAGCAGCTCTTCGTTGTACGTCAAGCATTGCGCTGTTTATGACTTCAAGCCTATCAACTCCCGAGATGAGGCTGGTGTAACCGAAGTGAAATGGCTAGCTAGTTAGCGCGCGCTAATAGCATTTCAAACGTCACTCCCTCTGAGCCTTCTAGTAGTTGTTCCCCTTACTCTGCATGGGTAACGCTGCTTTGGTGGTGGCTATTGTGTTGCTGGTTCGAGCCCAGGGAGGTGCGAGGAGAGTGCGGAAGCTATACTGTTATATTGGCAATACTAAAGTGCCTATAAGAACATCTAATAGTCAAAGGTTAATGAAATACAAACGGTATAGAGGGAAATAGTCCTATAATTCCTGAAATAACTACAACCTAAAACTTCTTACCTGGGAATATTGAAGACTCATGTTAAAAGGAACCACCAGCTTTCATGTGTTCTCATGTTCTGAGCAAGGAACTGAAACGTTAGCTTTCTTACATGGCACATATTGCACTTTTACTTTCTTCTCCAACACTTTGTTTTTGCATTATTTAAACCAAATTGAACATGTTTCATTATTTACTTAAGGCTAAATTCATTTTATTGATGTATTATATTAAGTTAAAGTAAGTGTTCATTCAGTATTGTTGTAATTGTCAATATTACAAATATATATATTTTTTAAATAGTCCGATTAATCGGTATCGGGTTTTTGGTCCTCCAATAATCGGTCGACCTCTAGCACGTTGTTTTAAGTAGTTGTCTGAAGGCTTTTATCACTGAGTGTACAAAATATTAAAAACCTTCCTAATTTTGAGTTGCACCCCCTTTTGCCCTCAGAACAGCTGTAATTCGTCAGGGCATGCACGCTACACGGTGTCGAAAGCGTTCCACAGGGATGTTGGCCCATGTTGACTCCATTGCTTCACACGGTTGTGTCAAGTTATCTGGATCTCCTTTGGGTATTGGACCATTCTTGATACACACAGGAAACTGTTCAGTGTGAAAAACCCAGCAGTATTGCAGTTGTTGACACACACCAGTGTGCCTGGCACCTACTGCCATACCCTGTTCAAAGGAACTTCTTTTGTCTTGCCCATTCACCCTCTGAATGGCACCGATGCTCAAGGCTTAAAAATCCATCTTTAACCTGTCTCCTCCCCTTCATCTACACTGATTGAAGTGGATTTAACTAGTAACATCAATAAGGGATCATAGCTTTCACCTGGTTAGTCTGTTATGGAAAGAGCAGGTGTTCATAATATTTTGTACACTCTATAGGTCATTATTGCTAAAATGTCACAACAAGGTGCAGAGTGTTCAATTTTCCTGCTGGGGGGCGAGTAGACCGCGAGCTCTGCTAAAACCATTGACAACTACATGCTGTTTTCAATGGATTGTTAAATAAATGTTAACTATTTGGTTGTAATATCATCCTCTTAATGGTGGCCTATATTGAGAGATATCGGGAGGTTACCCTCACGTATCTGAAATTATATGACCAATTGATGTTTACTTATCATGACAAGCATGGTTACTTGTTTAACTCTGAGAGCTAAATGTGGAATAATCTGAACTGTGTAGTTCTGACTATGCTCTTCATGAGGTTAAGATATTTCAAATGGCATGAAAACGGCATGTAGTTGTCAATGGTTTTAGAGGAGCTGGGGGTCTCCCAGCAGGCAAATCGAACACTCTGAACCTTATTGTGTTGTTTTATTGACAACAACCTATTTGTGTGTGTGTGTGTGTGTGTGTGTGTGTGTATAATGTCATCTCACTGTTCGATCTCTCTATCTTGGTCAGACGGTGATAGATGCCAACATCTTCCCAGTGCTGATAGAGATTCTTCAGAAGGCAGAGTTCCGCACCAGGAAGGAAGCAGCGTGGGCTATAACCAACGCTACCTCTGGGGGCACTCCTGAGCAGATCAGGTAATAACGCGCGTCAAATTATTAAATAGAGCCGTAGCATCATTTTGGAGACTCGCTGCTTACGCCAAGAATTCATGAAATTAATGGGAGTAGTTTCATGCTCGGCAAAAGTTTTGTCCCAGTGTAGTAGACCTGTATCTCTGCTAAACCAAATGAATAAATGTCAATCCAGCACTGTCTTGCTGTCCCTGTAGGTACCTGGTTAGTCTGAACACCATCAAGCCCATGTGTGACCTGTTGACAGTGATGGACAGTAAGATAGTGCAGGTGTCACTGAACGGCCTGGAGAACATCCTGAGACTGGGAGAGCAGGAAGCCAAGCAGAACGGCACCGGCATCAATCCTTACTGTGCCCTCATAGAGGAAGCCTATGGTATGTTTCACACACACACACACACACACACAACATAAGAGAATGGGACAGGAATCAACCCTTAGATGTACACTCAATTCTGTTTCTCCACCTTCTCCCTGAAATAGCAAATGTCTCGTGGATTTATAAGGAATGCACTGACGTAAGGAGGGAGAGGGAACGATTGCACTCTTCAGGGAGAAGGAGAAATGTCATTAGGCTATGGATAATCACTTAGCCAGTCAAATGCACACTGTTCCACTAGATGGCAGTCGATGTGTTGCTGTGAAGTGAATAGTGTACTCTGTAGTTATCTAATAAGATGCAAGAACACATGCTGCCAAATTTAACAGCCATTAGTTAGTGATTATGACTCAGTATTTTCATGTGAGTCACTAAGGCCTGATATTAATTTGTGTGCGTGTGTGTCCACTGGCTTTTCTTACTAGCACTGATTTTAGCTGATGTCTGCTTTATTGAGGAAAGTTGTATTTGTGACGACTGACTGTGTGGATGTCATACCTACCTTCGTTGAATGCACTGACTGTAAGTTGCTCTGGATAATAACATCTGCTAAATGTAAAAATGTCCACGACAGGTCTGGACAAGATAGAGTTCCTGCAGAGCCATGAGAATCAGGAGATCTACCAGAAGGCTTTTGACCTGATCGAGCATTACTTTGGTGTGGAGGAGGAGGACGCCAGCATCGCCCCACAGGTGGACCAGAACCAAGGCCAGTTTATCTTCCAGCAGCAAGACGGGCCCATGGAGGGCTTCCAGCTCTAACCACACCTTGACCTTTGACCTTCACCCCTCTCCCTCTGAGTATCTACTACTATCACCCCAGAGAGTCCAGTCTCCATAGGGCTGTTTTAGACCTGAACTGATGACACTACCCCATCTCTCCTTTCTCACTGGACCCACCTGCTCCACCTCTCTCTCCAAATCTTCCTCCATGCCACCCTATCTGGAAAGAGCGAGCACGAGAGAGAGAGACTGACTGAAAGACTGACTGAGGACAGCTCATTCTTAGTGTTTGAGACTTCCTGCAGCTGTATGAATATGAAAGAAAGAGTTGGCTGATATTTTGTCTTACTCCCTAAAATGTTTTTATTTGATCATTTTCATTATCATTATTTCCTGTGATATTATTATAATACATTATTATTATAACGACACTGGTGTCTCAATCGTCCTCCATATCTCCTTTTTTAAATGTGAAATGACCTGTTCAGTCTTCAAAATAAAACAAAAGATATGAACACATGAAGCATTTGACTGAAGATGCTCTGGATTTCACCAGATAGTCCAAACTAGTTTCCTGAAGAGGTTTAGTGACTGTATCAGCTCATTTCCTCACTTGTACCCTTTGACCAGAGCTGAGAGAACAGTAGGCTACTGACAGCCTACTGTTTTCATTGGGAGGATGTACATTGTGTGAAGATGATAATGTGTGTATCCCAGTGACATAGTATTTAAGTTGGAAAGCAACTGCACATCTTTCTCTGGGGTCTCTATTCAATGTTGAAATGGACTATGGTTGACCTGGAGATTCCTAATCTTATTTATTCAGTTGAAATGTCTTTCTGCTCATTTGAGAGAAAGATGGTCAACAACTGTCATTATCTTCTCCACTCCTTGGCCCTGGCTGCAATATTAACGTTAGAATAACATCAGGACACCAGCTGCATCGAACTGACCGCAGTAATGTAGATGCATTGTGTAGGGCAGCACTGCATGTAACTTGCTGCATTAGTCAAAGCGTTTAGCCAGTCTTATGCTTATCTATAACAATGTTACGGTAGGATTGACACAACATTAGGGTAACGTTGAGGAGTGTTCTGCTTGTGTGAGTGCTCCTTATTGAAGCACCGCCTGCCAGCCACAGTACAGGACCAGACGGGTTAGGTTCAGTGACTAGCGTCTGTCGTGTGATGCAGTGTCTGTAACAATCTCCAGGTGAATAAAAACACAGGCTCTCAGAGTTCTTTTGTAGTTGTTTTTTCTTTCATCTCACCATGAGTTATTATGATGTCATGACTTATTTGTTTTGCTGCAGTGTTTTTTGTTTAATTGGTGGTGGTTGACTTTGCATTGGACTTAACGCTATTGGATGTTGATAGAAAATGCTCAGTTGAACTCGTGCTTTGTATATTATATATACATGTAAGAAATTATATAGGGGAAAGAAATTCCTACGAATTGGAAGGGGTGATTTATTGCAGTATAATGTGTTTTCTGACTGAGATGCAGTAGTGTTGTACTTATGGTTGAGTCTTTGCACACTTACCTGTTGCTGCTTTATTCTGATCTTCTGTTGGTCATGTGTTTGTCTCTGGTTCCCCTCACCTTTTAGAACAGCTTCTAGAACATGTTTTGTTTAGAACGGCTTCCAGAACATGTTTTGTTTAGAACGGCTTCCAGAACATGGATTGTTTAGAACGGCTTCCAGAACATGGATTGTTTAGAATGGCTTCCAGAACATGTTTTGTTTAGAACGGCTTCCAGAACATGTTTTGTTTAGAACGGCTTCCAGAACATGTTTTGTTTAGAACGGCTTCCAGAACATGGATTGTTTAGAATGGCTGGATTGTTTAGAATGGCTTCAGAACATGGATTGTTTAGAAACGGCTTCCAGAACATGTTTTGTTTAGAACGGCTTCCAGAACATGGATTGTTTAGAACGGCTTCCAGAACATGGATTGTTTAGAATGGCTTCCAGAACATGGATTGTTTAGAACGGCTTCCAGAACATGGATTGTTTAGAACGGCTTCCAGAACATGGATTGTTTAGAACGGCTTCCAGAACATGGATTGTTTAGAACGGCTTCCAGAACATGGATTGTTTAGAACGGCTTCCAGAACATGGATTGTTTAGAACGGCTTCCAGAACATGGATTGTCTAGAACGGCTTCCAGAACATGTTTTGTTTTCAGAACATGTTTTGTTTAGAACGGCTTCCAGAACATGTTTTGTTTAGAACGGCTTCAGAACATGTTTTGTTTAGAAGAACATGGATTGTTTAGAACGGCTTCCAGAACATGGATTGTTTAGAACGGCTTCCAGAACATGGATTGTTTAGAACGGCTTCAGAACATGGATTGTTTAGAACGGCTTCCAGAACATGGATTGTTTAGAACGGCTTCCAGAACATGGATTGTTTAGAACGGCTTCCAGAACATGGATGGATTGAACATTTAGAACGGCTTCCAGAACATGGATTGTTTAGAACGGCTTCCAGAACATGGATTGTTTAGAACTGCTTCCAGAACATGGATTGTTTAGAACGGCTTCCAGAACATGGATTGTTTAGAACGGCTTCTGGATTGTTTAGAACATGGTTTGTTTAGAACGGCTTCCAGAACATGGATTGTTTAGAACGGCTTCCAGAACATGGATTGTTTAGAACGGCTTCCAGAACATGGATTGTTTAGAACGGCTTCCAGAACATGGATTGTTTAGAACGGCTTCCAGAACATGGATTGTTTAGAACGGCTTCCAGAACATGGATTGTTTAGAACGGCTTCCAGAACATGGATTGTTTAGAACGGCTTCCAGAACATGGATTGTTTAGAACGGCTTCCAGAACATGGATTGTTTAGAACGGCTTCCAGAACATGGATTGTTTAGAACTTCTTACATTTTTTTTAATTTTTTTTTTATAACATTTTTATATGAACTCTTGATTGGTGGAGGGAACCAAACCTGGTTGTACTGAACTGCTGAGCCTTTGTGTGTGTGTGACTACAAGCACAGTATTTCAGCATTCTACTTTTCTTTTAGTTTTAAACTCATCACTCCTGAAACTTGGCTATTTACTTTTGGCATGTTATGTTTTTGAAAATTGTAGATGCTGTATACATTTTGAGTACCATATTAATTGATCCTAGGACTTGGAAATTATATATTTACGTGAGATGGAAACAGTTTGTAGTGCTACATTTTGTCATGCACATTAAAAATTGTATAGTTTTCTAGTATTTCTCATGTTTGTACGATTGGATGATAATATTTTTGTTTTAGGTTGATTTATTTCTCCCTCATTTGGGAATTGTTTTGTTTTGAAACCGAGGCTATAAGGACTGCTGTGGTATTCTGTCCAAAATCCTCTAGTTTAGGTGGTTACCATATCATGCCGCCGTTGTGGTTCTGTTTACTTTAACCCAATGGACCACAGAGGGCTGTGTGTGAAGCTGGACTCAACAGCTCCTCTCTGTGTTACTCATGGAGCTGTTGTCTGGCTCTCTTTTGAAGGGTTAATGTGGACTGTAAAATAATGAAGAATAAATAAATAAAATTAAATGACACAAGGCCTCTTTTCGGCTGGAATATTGGGGATTTTGTCTTCGAAAATCAGAAATGTCTGAAATGTCTTGAGTCATTGACTATTCAACCCCTTTAGTTCTGGCAAGCCTAAGTCACAAGCATGGGATCACTCTGTGTGAAATATTAGTGTTTAACAGGATTTGTTAATCACTACCGTATATCTATACCCCACACATACAGTTGAAGTCAGAAGTTTTACATACACCTTAGCCAAATACATTTAAACTCAGTTTTTCACAATTGACATTTAATCCTAGTAAAAATTCCCTGTTTTAGGTCAGTTAAGATCACCACTTTATTTTAAGAATGTGAAATGTCAGAATAATAGTAGAGAGAATGATTTATTTAAGCTTTTATTTCCTTCATCACATTCCCAGTGGGACAGAAGTTTACATTTGGCCCATTCCTCCTGACAGAGCTGGTGTAACTGAGTCAGGTTTGTAGGCCTCGCTCGCACATGCTTTTTCAGTTCTGCCCGCACATTTTCTATGGGATTGAGGTCAGGGCTTTGTGATGGCCACTCTAATACCTTGACTTTGTTGTCCTTAAGCCATTTTGTCAAAACTTTGGAAGTATGCTTGGGGTCATTGTCCATTTGGAAGACCCATTTGCGACCAAGATTTAACTGACTGATGTCTTGAGATGTTGCTTCAATATATCCACATAATGTTACTCCCTCAAGATGCCATCTATTTTGTGAAGCGCACCAGTCCCTCCTGCAGCAAAACACCCCCACAACATGATGCTGCCACCCCCGTGCTTCACGGTTGGGATTGTGTTCTTTGGCTTGCAAGCCTCTAAACATAACGGAGGTCATTATGACCAAACAGTTCTATTTTTATTTCATCAGACCAGAGGACATTTCCCCAAAAATTACAATCTTTGTCCCCATGTGCAGTTGCAAACCGTAGTCGGGCTTTTTCATGGAAGTTTTGGAGCAGTGGCTTCTTCCTTGCTGAGCATCCTTTCAGGTTATGTCGATATAGGACTTGTTTTACTGTGCATATAGATACTTTTGTACCTGTTTCCTCCAGCATCTCCACAAGGTCCTTTGCTGTTGTTCTGGGATTGATTTTCGCACCAAAGTACGTTCATCTCTAGGAGACAACGCATCTCATTCCTGAGCGGTATGGCGGCTATGTGATCCCATGGTATTTATACTTGCGTACTAATGTTTGTACAGATGAACGTGGTACCTTCAGGCATTTGAAAATTACTCTTAAGGATGAACCAGACTTGTGGAGGTCTACTATTTTTTTCTGAGGTCTTGGCTGATTTATTTTGATTTTCCCATGATGTCAAGCAAAGAGGCACTGAGTTTGAAGGTAGGCCTTGAAATACATACACAGGTACACCTCCAATTGACTCAAATGGTGTCAATTAGCCTATCAGAAGCTTCTAAAGCCATGACATCATTTTATGGAATTTTCCAAGCTGTTTCAAGGCAAAGTCAACTTAGTGTATGTAAACTTCTGACCCACTGGAATTGTGATACAGTGAATTATAAGTGAAATAATCTATCTGTAAACAATTGTTGAAAAAATTACTTGTGTCATGCACAAAGTAGATGTCCTAACCGACTTGCCAAAACTATAGTTTGTTAACAAGAAATCAGTGGAGTGGTTGAAAAACAAGTTTTAATGACTCCAACCTAAGTGTATGTAAACTTCCGACTTCAACTGTACAATTATCTGTAAGGTCCCTCAGTCTAGCAGTGTTTTTCAAACACAGATGAAACCTCAAAGACCAATGAGGTTTTCCAATGCCTTGCAAAGAACAGCACCTATTGGTAGATGGGTAAAATTATTAAGTTATTAATTACACTTTGGGTGGTGTATCAATACACCCAGTCACTACAAAGATATAGACATCCTTCCTAACTCAGTTGCCAGAGATGAAGGAACCTCTCATGCCAATGGTGACTTTAAAATAGTTACAAAGTTTAATGGCTGTTATAGGAGAAAACTGAGGATCAACAACTTTGTAGCTACTCAACAATACGAACCTAAATGACAGAGTGAAAAGAAGGAAGCTTGTACAGGATACACATATTCCAAAACATGCATCCTGTTTGCAATAAGGCACTAAAGTAAAACAAAACAAAAATAGCAAAGAAATTAACTTTGCCCTTCATACAAAGCGTTATGTTTGGGGCACATCCAACACAACACATCACTAAATACCACTCTTCATATTTTCAAGGTGGCTGTGGTTGCATCATGTTATGGCAATTGGCAATGACTAGGGAGTTTTTTTGTTGATAAAAATAAACAGAATAGAGCTAAGCACAGGCAAATTCCTAGATAAAAAACTGGTTTAGTCTGCTTTCCAACAGACACTGGGAGAAAAATTCACCTTTCAGCAGGACAATAACCTAAAACAGAAGGCCAAATATACACTGGAGTTGCTTACCGACATTGAATGTTCCTGAGAGGCCCAGTTACAGTTTTAACTTAAATTGCCTTGGGAATCTACGGTAAGACTTGAAAATAGCTGACTAGCAATGATCAACAACCAACTTGACAGAGCTTGAATCATTTAATAAGAATAATGTGCAAATATTGTATAATTCAGGTGTTTAAAGCTGTCAGAGACTTACCCCAAAAAACTCAGGTGATTCTAACATGTATTGACTCAGGGTTGTGAATACTTATGTAAATTAGATACTTTTGTCCATTTTGAATTAAAGCTGTAACACATAAAAATGTGGAATAAGTCAAGGGGTATGAATACTTTGTGAAGGCACGTTTACCTCCTGACACTTTCTGTACGTGGGCACTATATATGCAGCTGATCCAGTTCCACCCCCAGCTGATTCAAATGATCAACTAATCATCAATCTTTGATCATTTGAATCAGCTGTTTAGTGTTAGGGCAAAAAACAAAATTAGCATTCCCCTTGGGGTCCCGAGGATCGAGTTTGGGAAACGCTGACCTAAGCCAACCTCAGTGTGATCACAAGAAGAAACTAGTAGGAGTCTACCTGAGTGCGTCATACAAGACTGGAGGCATCTACTGTAAAACAACAACTTCACTTCACACCACTGTTTACCACAGGTTGACAGACAGACTCTGCGTCTCAAAATTGGTCCTATCAAAGGAAACGGTTGTTTATTGTATTTTTTTTTTAAAGTCACCTCATGATAGCAGGTCTACAGAGTTTGCATATGTTGCCCTGTAGTTCTAACTGTTGTGTTGCACACAAAAAAACAACTGTAAACAGTTTAATACTACATTTTGTCAAGCACATCAAAAATGGTGTATAGTTTTCTAATATTTCTCATGTTTGTACGATTGGATGATGTGTATTTTGTTATGTTTAAGGCTGATTTATTTCTCCCCCATTTGGGAATCATTTTGTGTTTTTGTTTTGGCTTTGATACAGAGGCTATAAGGACTTCTGGGATATGCTGTCCAGAATCCCTTAGTTTAGGTGATTACCATAACATGCCACCATTGTGGTTCTGTTTCCTTTATGCCATTGGACCATAAAGGGCTGTGTGTGAAGCTGGACTTAACATATCCTCTCTGTGTTACTCTTGGAGCTGTTGTCTGGATCTACTATAAGGGGTTAATGTTGACTTGACTGTAAAATAATGAAAAATAAATACGTAAAATGATCTGATACACAATGCCTCTTGTGGATTTTGTCTACAGGACACCTGTCTATTCTTCTGCACAAAAGCAATGATGGTTTCGTCAGAACTTGTTCAATTCCTATGAAATACACACACACACACACACACACACACACACACACACACACACACACACACACACACACACACACACACACACACACACACACACACACACACACACACACACACACACACACACACACACACACACACACACCTTCAGACACTTTCTGTATGTGGGTACTGTCTATGCAGCTGATCCAGTTTCACCCCCCAGCCATTTTCCTTAACTCAACCTCAGTGTGACAGGAGGAAGCACACCTCCAGACATGTTCTGTGTGTGGGTGCTGTCTATGCAGCTGATCCAGTTCCACCGCCCCCCAGCCATTTCCCTTAACTCAACCTCAGTGTGATCACGAGAAGTAACTGGTAGGAGTCTAAATGAGAGTGTCAGACGTCACAGGACTGTAGACAACCACTGTAAAACAACAACGAGAACTATACCGCGTCTCTGAATTTTTCCCATCAAAGGAAACTGTGTTGTTTATTGTATTTTTATGTGTGACAGTGGTTTTGTTCACATCATGATAGCAGGTCTACAGAGCTTGCATATTTTGCCTTGCTGTTCTAACTGTTGTTCTAACTGTAGTGATTCACACAAAAAAAACGAAACTATCCCTATTCATAGCACATTGTCACGTTTTCTCACGAACAAGTTGATTAGCAATCCAGAATTAGGATTGCTGTCATAGAATAGTAAAGTATAAACACTCCCAGTTAAAGCTAGCACTTCCTGCTCAAGGGCAATTATTTCCTCAGTGTCAGTGACTATGCATTCTAAGAGAAGAATTTCATCCACATCCTGTTTCGGTGTAGTATTTGTCCAATGTTAGTTAACCGGAATTGAGATGGGTTCGAAGTGTGAGAATGGTGTAAGCTGAGTTTCTGTGGAACTCTTTCTGACTAATATTTAGCTGTCATGTACTTAGTGAGGGTATCATCTGAATTGATTAGGACAAACATTATTGATAAAGATATTCTTGACAGAGACATCATGGTTTCATTTTGATGCTGCCTCTAACCTCAAGGTTACCACAATACACTATCCCCAGGGACACCTGTTACCCTCTCTGTACCCTACCAACTCTCTTTCTTTCTCTCCTTCTCTTGCTCTCTTTCTCCATCCCTTTTCTCTCTCTCCCTCTCACTGTCTCTCTCCTCATGGTGTTATTGTGTCATAACCAGACAGGCAGGTTCAGAATGGGGAATTCTCAGAGTAGAAGAAACTACATGACAGGAGATTTGCCAGAGGCTGTTATCATCTAACGCTAGCAGACTGACCGCAATGATCTGCTATTATCCATGCTAAACCAACCCTCTCATCCAACATTTGACAATGAGTAAATTGTTTTTACCTTGTACCTCTGAATGTAAATGCATTTGGTACATACACATGATTACTATTTCTTAGTCAAATGCATTGGCTTGTGATGTATCTTTGTGAATTGTTGTATCTGTGTGAATCTTTGAATGTCTGTCGGTTTGCATGCAGGTTTGCATGTGGTTTGCATCAACACACAGAGACGCATACAAAGCTCTCCCTCGCCCTCCATTTGGCAAATCTGACCATAACTCTATCCTCCTGATTCCTGCTTACAAGCAAAACTAAAGCAGGAAGTACCAGTGACTCACTCAATACGGTAGTCGTCAGATGACGCAGACGCTAAGCTACAGGACTGTTTTTCTAGCACAGACAGGAATACAATACCCATCAAAAGTTTGTAGAACACTTACTCATTCAAGGGTTTTTCTTTATTTGAATATTTTCTACATTGTATAATAATAGCGAAGACATCATAACTATGAAATAACACATATGGAATCAGGTAGTAACCCAAAAAGTCTTAAACAAATCAAAATATATTTTATATTTGAGATTATTCAAATAGCCACCCTTTGCCTTGATGACAGCTATGTATACGCTTGGTATTCCCTCAACCAGATTCACATGGAATGCTTTTTCAACAGTCTTGAAGGAGTTCCCACATTGGCTGCTTTTCCATCCCAAACCATCTCAGTTTGGTTAAAGTCGTGGATTGTGGAGGCCAGGTCATCTAAACTGCCTTGAATGTAAAAGTCAACAACCCATTTGGGCAAAAAACATGCCAGTAGACTAAGCAAAATGGGAACAGTCAAACCAAAGATAGGATCACAGAGACACACTGTGTGATGTACTGTAAGATGTAAAAGTTCCAGACACTGGTCCACTCCACTCATAGGCTCATGCTTCTCCTCAGACGGTGTGGTCGAGTCAGCTGACCTGTGACAAACACTCCATGATCTACTACGGTGCAATGGGTTGCAGGGTCAATGCTCTGAATGTTCTGGTCAACGGACCAGCAGTTCTGAGGTGCTGTGGGTTCTATTGGTGGAGGAGACATGAAGAAGGAAGGTGAACTGATGGAGTAAGGGTGACTGATGCGATACCCTTCTGTCTGAGAGACTGAAGTCTCAAAGACAGAGCTAGAGTCAGTAATGCCCTTTCTGGAATACTCATAGATGTTCTTCATGAAGGCACTCTTGGTGTTGTGCTCCTTCTTGAAGAGGATGACGTAGCACTTGGGGAAGAAATGACAGCTGAGGATGCCATAGTTGGAGATGAGGATGACCACCATCTCCACTGCTGGCAGGTACTTCCCAGAGGTGGTCACATAGACAGGCACAAATATCAGCCAGGACATCAGGTAGAGGAGCATGCTGAAGGTGATGAACCTGGCCTCGTTGTACTTCTGTGGCAGCTTTCGGCCTTTAAACGCGCAGGCAAAACATACGAGCGCCAGGACAGCGATGTAGCACAGCATCACACCAAACGCCACTTGGGAGCCTTCGTCACACTCGGCCAACACAGTGGTGGTGAAGACCGTGGCCTTCTCCCGGGGGCTCTGCAGGACCAGCCACAGGGTGCAGGTGAGGACCTGTAGGGCCACGCAGAGACAGATGATGGCATATGGTTGGTAGAGGCGGCGGAGAACATCCTTCCGGTCAGGGTTGAGCTGGAAGGCCAGCAGGATCTTCAGGGACTTGACCAAGATGCAGGAAACACACAGGGTGAAGCTGAGGCCAAACAGCACCTGACGCACCTTGATGACGAGAAGATATGAGACATTGAGACAGAAATGTATTATCTTTGTATTTAGATTTTCTTTCAGTTTACAAACTAAATTCCTTACCACAAAGTAACAAAAGGTTCAGAACAATACACACACAATAAACCATGAATTCACAAAATAACACTGATACATTCAGGCAGTACATTATAGCAGTGTTTCCCAAACGGTGTGTACCGTACATACCTTACACTGTAGGCTGCTGGGATGACCTACAAAGAACACAGCACTAACAAAACTTCCCACGAGAGAGAGCAGGATGATCTGGGAGAGAGGCCCCCCGGCAGCCCTCACAACGGGGGTCTGGTGGTGGTGTAGGAAGAGAGCCCCCACCAGGAGAACCAGGATGATGCCCAGGGCCGCCAGCGCCAGCAGCACCTCCGCAAAGCCATCCTGCCAGGAGAAGAACTCCAGGGTCTTATGGGTACACCCAGAGCTCCCTTCCAGGGACCACTCTCTCTTTGTATCACAAGAGAGACACTGGTGCATGTCTAGAGAGAAGGGTTGTAAGGCAGGATAGTACTTGAACAACTGTCTAGCATTTAGAAATATGTGTGCTGTTGCCTAGTCCTAAATGTTTTGGATAAGAACAGTGTTGGGAAATCTTAGATAACATATTGAAGACATGGAGGAAGATTGTGTGAACAACAGGGCAACACCTGTTTACTGAGGAGAGATAGAGTACAGGGAGAGACAGGACAGGAGAACTAACCAATGTTGTTGGAGTAGTGGTTCTCAGTGCAGTTGATGCATTCATAGCAGCAGGTGTGCTGACCCTGAGCAAACTTCTTGAACTTCCCAGGTTCACAGCTAGGCGAGCACACAGACACCACATCCTGCACCGGGACACAATGACCTAATTTAAATGGATGACCCAAGAAAACTGTGACTTAATTCTATTAATAGTAATATTCAAATAAGCCTTTACGTGTAAGGCCAGTTTCCTGGGCACAGTTTAAACTCTCTCTCGATTTAAAACCGTGTTCAATATGCCAAGTGTATTCAAACTGAGATCTCACAGGAATGTGTGTTAACAGACAGGTGCTCCTAGTATGTGCCAAGGTATGTGGTTTTCACATTCAAACAATGCCCATTGTTTCACTGATTAGGAGTTATTGAATTTCCATGTTTAGTTTTCTTTCGTCACTTTGAGGAAGAAGAAGTATATTTTTTGACATTCCGACCTGTTTGTGTTGTCTCTGTATGTCAAATGGCAATAACAGGTTAATATGGATGTGTACTTGAACCTTTGTGTGGCAGCCTAGCAAACAGACTAAAAGAGATTGAGACCTGACCTTAACACGAACCTGAACCCTCAACCTAACCCTAACCCTTACCCTCAGGTCAGTGAGATTTTTGGTGTTTCCGCTGGTATAGCTGAAGCTGTTGTTGATTGGATGGTACACAGCTACAACGTCATGGATGTTGATGACCCCTCTCACAGACCTCCACAAGGTTACATCATAGCCCAGGTTGATGTCTCCTTTCTGGTCAAAACTGTAGCTTTTCCCCTCCAGCTCAAAGTGACTGCCCCTCAGGGTTTCAAGCACCTGAAAACAAAACATGCAAAAATATTTTCAAATATAAGAACACATACCATAGACCCAAGCTATATCAAAAGTGCACTGTGTATACAAAACATTATGAACACCTGCTCTTTCCATGATATTGACTGACCAGGTGAATCCAGACAAAAGCTGTGATCCCTTATTCATGTCACTTGTTAAATCCACTTCAATCAGTGTAGATCAATCAAGGGGAGGGGACAGGTTAAAGAAGTTTATTTTATTTTATTGTGTATGTGTACCATTAAGTGCCTTTGAGCGGGATATGATAGTACAGTTGAAGTCGGAAGTTTACATACACTTAGGTTGGAGTCAGTGAAAGTCGTTTTTCAACCACTCCACAAATGTCTTGTTAACAAACTATAGTTTTGGCAATTCGGTTAGGACATCTACTTTGTGCATGACACAAGTCATTTTTCACAGACAGAAATAGTTTACAGACAGATTATTTCACTTATAATTCACTGTTTCACAATTCCAGTGGGTCAGAAGTTAACATACACTAAGTTGACTGTGCCTTTAAACAGCTTGGAAAATTCCAGAAAGTGATGTCATGGCTTTAGAAGCTTCTGATAGGCTAATGAACATAATTTGAGTCAATTGGAGGTGTACCTGAGTATGTATGAAGGCCTACCTTCAAACTCAGTGCCTCTTTGCTTGACTTCATGGGAAAATTAAAAGAAATCAGCCAAGACCTCAGAATGTTTTTTGTAGACCTCCACAAGTCTGGTTCATCCTCGGGAGCAATTTCCAAACGCCTGAAGGCACCACGTTCATCTGTACAAACAGTACGCAAGTATAAACACCATGGGACCACGCAGCCGTCATAGCGCTCATGAAGGAGACATGTTCTGTCTCCTAGAGATGATTGTATTTTGGTGCGAAAAGTGAAAATCAATCCTAGAACAACAGCAAAGGACCTTGTGGAGATGCTGGAGGATATACAGTAGGTACCAAAGTATCTATATCCACAGTAAAACAAGTCCTATATCAACATAAAGATGCCACTGCTCCAAAACCACCACAAAAAAGCTAGACTATGGTTTGCAACTGCACATGGGGACAAAGATCGTACTTTTAGAGAAATGTCCTCTGGTCTGACTGTTTGGCCATAATAACCAATGTTATGTTTGGAGGAAAAAGTGGGAGGCTTGCAAGCTGAAGTTCACCATCCCAACCATGAAGCACGGGGGTGGCAGCATCATGTTGTGGGGGTGTTTTGCTGCAGGAGGGACTGGTGCACTTCACAAAATAGATGGCATCATGAGGGAGTAACATTATGTGATATATTGAAGCAACATCTCAAGACATCAGTCAGGAAGTTAAATCTTGGTCGCAAATGGGTCTTCCAAATGGACAATGACCACAAGCATACTTCCAAAGTTGTGACAAAATGGCTTAAGGACAACAAAGTCAAGGTATTGGAGTGGCAATCACAAAGCCCTGAACTCAATCCCATAGGAAATGTGTGGGCAGACCTGAAAAAGCATGTGCGAGCAAGGAGTCCTACAAACCTGACTCAGTTATACCAGCTCTGTCAGGAGGAATGGGCCAAAATTCACCCAACTTATTGTGGGAGGCTTGTATGAAGGCTACCCGAAACGTTTGACCCAAGTTAGACAATTTAAAGGCAATGCTACCAAATACTAATTGAGTGTATGTAAACTTCTGACCCACTGGGAATGTGATGAAAAAAATAAAAGCTGAAATGTATCGTTCTCTCTAATATTATTGTGACATTTCACATTCCTAAAATAAAGTGGTAATCTAACTGACCTAAAACAGGGATTTTTTACTAGGATTAAATGGCTGCATTTGTGAAAAACTGAGTTTAAATGTATTTGGCTAAGGTGTATGTAAACTTCCGACTTCAACTGTATGTGCCAGGTGTCAAGAACTGCATCGCTGGCTGGAGATTTAACACTCAACAGTTTCCTGTGTGTATCAAGAATGGTCCACTACAAAAAGGACATCCAGCCAACTTGACACAACTGTGTGATGCATTGGAGTCAACATGGGCTAGCTTCCCTGTAGACCACTTTCGATACCTTGTAGAGTGCCATGCCCCGACAAATTGAAGCTGTTCTGAGGGCAAATTCAGGGGTGCAGCTACATATCAGGAAGGTGTTACTCATATTTGGTATATTCAGTGTATATGAGATATATTACATGAGATACAATATATAAGTACAGTCTGATGTGCTGTAGACATGAGGAGTTGTGCAGTAGCTACCTCCCAGGGTTGGACCGTGCCTGGTGTCTTGCAGTCCTTTTTGCTGCAGATATCAGCCACTGCATGGGCTATGGCACTGACAGCCATCTCCACACTGAAGACCACTTTTGCATCGCTGTTGTTTAGCAGGATCTCTGCTGGGACAGTGAAGGAGGACCCAAACCCGGGATCTCCCGACTTGTTTAGCAGTGAGTAGAACTCCTTTAGGAAGGAGTTGTTTCCTATGACATCATTGATGTTAATCAGATTCATCAGGTAGCGATGGAAAGGAGCAAGGTTCCCTCTTTTGAAGGAGAAGCCAACCACATGGCCGATATCTAGGAGGTCCATCTCTCCCAGGACCTCTTTGGACGAGGACCAGCCATCACTGGCCACCCACACCTTTTCCCCCAGAAGCGACCCCCAAACCCTTAACTCCTGGTACAGGTACATCATGTGAATAGGCCTGGCGAACGATACCACCACCTTGACATTGGGGTTCCCGAGGAGGGTGGCGGCGGCTTGTCCGAATGCTGATTCGCCGTCAGGACTGGTTAGCGAGTTAGGGAGGATCTCTTTGAAGGCCACACAAATCCCTGAGGCGGTTGCCTGGGAGACGAAGCTGTCCAGGGCAGAGCGGCCGTAGTCTCCATCCGTTGTGACCACGCCAACCCAGGTCCATTTGCTGTCACTAAGCAACTGGACCATGGCCCGTGTCTGGTACAGGTCGCTAGGTACGGTCCTCAGGAATGCAGGGAAACGGATCTTGTCACTCAGGATGATGGCAGTGGAGGCGTAACTGATCTGTGATGATTCGAAAAGAGAATTAATTTCTGGTTGTCCAATGTTGAAGTGATTTTGTCCTTCATCTGTATCATCATTGCTGTCGATTTAATTTATTCAACACAACTTAGTCATTTATTGTTTTATCAACCCTTTTGTTACATCAATCGTCACTTTGTGGGTAGGATTGGACTGCTTGCCTGAGGAATGAGCTCCAGGTTGAGTTGCCGGGCAACAGCGATGGAAATCTCAGAGGAAGAGGCCCCAATGACGGCCATGATGGGTGGGGAACAGGTGGAGGTGTTGGCTCCTGTGTTTGGCTCCTATGTGAAGTAAAAAATGTACAACCTTTATGTGAGGTGCTGACTAATAGAAGGTAAATATTTACAAATAGTTTATTCTTGCTGTGGATTAATCTGATCAGCGTTTTGGCTGAAGAGCCTTTACCTGTGTGAAGTCAGCTGAGGCCCTCAGAGCGGTAGTGACATCAGAGCAGGAGTCGTGGATACGGTACCCCAGAGAGATCCCTAGTGTAGTCAGGACAGGGGATCTGTTGGCCGACTCTACAGCGTGGATCATAGCCAATGCCTGGGTGAACCCGACCATGTTGAACCTGTGTGTGTGTGTGTGTGTGTGTGTGTGTGTGTGTGTGTGTGTGTGTGTGTGTGTGTGTGTGTGTGTGTGTGTGTGTGTGTGTGTGTGTGTGTGTGTGTGTGTGTGTGTGTGTACATAAAGCATAGTTGGATCATCAGACTGTCTGTGGTTAACCTGTGCAAATCAACTCTCTCTCACGAACACTTAGTCATACATGCGGACAGAATCACACACCACACACACACACACACAGAGAGAGAGAGAGTGAGAGAGTGAGAGAGAGAGAGAGAGAGAGAGGATTCGAAAAGTATTCAAACCACTTGACTTTTTCCACATTTTGTTACTTTACAGCCTTATTCTAAAAGGTATATATATATACAAAATGCAAATGAATTACTTAAAAATCATACAATGTGATTTTCTGGATTTTTGTTGGATTTTTGTTTTAGATTCCTTCTCTCACAGTTGATGTGTACCTATGATAAAAATTACAGACCTCTACATGCTTTGTAAGTAGGAAAAACCTGCAAAATCGGCAGTGTATCAAATACCTGTTCTCCCCACTGTATATATATAAAATATCACATTTACATAATTATTCAGACCCTTTACTCAGTACTGTGATGAAGCACCTTTGCCAGTGATTACAGCAGTGAGTATTCTTGGATATGACGCTACAAGCTCGGCACACCTGTATTTGGGGAGTTTCTTCCATTATTTTCTGCAGATCCTTTGTCAGGTTGAGGAACATTTTTAATGTAAGGGGTTCGACTATTTTCCAAAGGCACTGTATATGTGCATTAAAGTGGTCAAAAGTTCAGTATTTGTTCCCATATTCCTAGCAAGCTTGTGACTCTACAAACGTGTTGAATGCATTTGCTGTTTGTTTTGGTCCTGGTCCCGATTATTTAGTGCTCAATAGAAATGATTGGTACATTTAGTCATTTTTCGAATCAAATCAAATTGTATTGGTCACATACACATGGATAGCAGATGTTAATTTAAGTGTAGTGAAATGCTTGTGCTTCTCGTTCCGATAGTGCAGCAATATCTAACATGTAATCTAACAGTTCCCCAACAACTACCTAATACACATAAATCTAAGTAAAGGAATTGAATACATTTTTTACATATAATTATATGGATGAGCAATGACAGAGCGTCATAGGCAAGATGCAATAGATGGTATAAAATACAGTATATACATATGAGATGAGTAATGCAAGATATGTAAACATTATTAAAGTGGCATTGTTAAAGAGACAAGTAATTCCTTTATTAAAGTGGTCAATAATTTCAAGTCTGTATGTAGGAGGCAGCCTCTCTGTGTTAGTGATGGCTGTTTAACAGTCTGATGGCCTTGAGATAGATGCTGTTTTTCAGTCTCTCGGTCCCAGCTTTGATGCACCTGTACTGACCTCGCCTTCTGGATGGTAGCAGGGGTGAACAGAAAGTGGCTCTGGGGATTGTTGTTCTTGATTATATTTTTGGCCTTCCTGTGACATAGGGTGCTGTAGGTGTCCTGGAGGGCAGGTAGTTTGCCCCCGGTGATGCGTTGTGCAGACTGCACCACCCTCTGGAGAGTCTTGCGGGTGAGGGCGGTGCAGTTGCCAAACCAGGCAGCGATGCAGTCCGAAAGAATGCTCTTAATTCTGCATCTGTGAAAGTTTGTGAGGGTTGCGCCTTCTTTACAACACTGTCTGTGTGGGTGGACCATTTTATTTTGTCCAGGATCGTAAAACTTTCCACCTTCGCCACTGCTGTCCATTGATGTGGATAGGGAGGTGCGCCCTCTGCTGTTTCCTGAAGTCATCAGGAAGTCCAGGACCCATTTGCACAGGGCGGGGTTGTGACCCGGGATCTCTAGCTTAATGATGAGCTTGGAGGGTACTATGGTGTTGAATACTGATCTGTAATCAATGAACAGCATTCTTACATACTGTAGGTATTCCTCTTGTCCAGATGGGATAGGGCAGTGTGCAGTGTTATGGCAATTGCATCGTCTGTGTGCTTATTGGCGCGGTAAGCAAATTGAAGTGGGTCTAAGGTGACAGGTAAGATGAAGGTGATATGACCCTTGACTAGCCTCTGAAAGCACTTCATGATGACAGAAGTGAGTGCTACAGGGCGATAGTTATTTAGTTCAGTTACCTTTGCCTTCATGGGTACAGGAGCAATGATGGCCATCTTGAGGCATGTGGGGACATCAGATTGGGATTGGAAGAGATTGAACATGTCCGTAAACACACCAGCCAGCTGGTCTGCGCATGCTCTGAGGACGCGGCCAGGGATGCCATCTGGGCCGGCAGCCGAGGGTTAACACATTTAAATGTCTTACTCACGTCGGCCACGGAGAAGGAGAGCCCAGAGTCCTTGGTAGTGGGCCGCGTCGGTGGCACTTTATTATCCTCAAAGTGGGCAAAGAAGGTGTTTAGTTTGTCTGTAAGCAAGACGTTGTGTCCGTGACATGGCTGGTTTTCTTTTGTAGCCCGTGATTGTCTGTAGACCCTGCCACATGTCTCTTGTCTGAGCCTTTGAATCGCGACTCTACTTTGTCTCTATAACGACATTTCGCTTGTTTGATTGCCTTGCGGAGGGAATAACTACACTGTTTGTATTTGGCCATAATCCCAGTCACCTTTCCATGGTTAAATGCGGTGGATCACACTTTCAGTTTTGCGCGAATGCCACCATCTATCCACGGTTTCTGGTTAGGGTAGGTTTTAATAGTCATGGTGGGTACAATATATCCTATGCATTTCCTTATCCCTTTTGGAATAGGGGGCAGCATTTTCACTTTTGGATGAATAGCATGCCCAGAGTGAACTGACTCCTACTCCCAGATGCTAATATATGCATATTATTATTAGTATTGGATAGAAAACACTCTGAAGTTTCTAAAACTGTTTTAATGATATCTGTGAGTATAACAGAACTCATATGGCAGGCAAAAACCTGAGAAAAATCCAACCAGGAAGTGGGACATCTGAGGTTTGTAGTTTTTCAAAGCTTGGCCTACCGAATACACATTGAGATATGGATAAAGTTGCACTTCCTACGGCTTCCACTCCATGTCAACCGTCTTTAGAAACTTGAAAGAGGATTATACTATATAGGAGGGGCTCATGAGACCTCTTTGAGTCAGTGGTCTGGCAGAGTGCCTTGGTCTCATGATGTGCGCCTCTCGTTCCAGTGCTTTTCTGAAGACAAAGGAATTCTCCGGTTGGAACATTTTTTTTTATTTTTACCTTTATTTAACCAGGCAAGTCAGTTAAGAACACATTCTTATTTTCAATGACGGCCTGGGAACAGTGGGTTAACTGCCTGTTCAGGGGCAGAACGACAGATTTGTACCTTGTCAGCTCGGGGGTTTGAACGTGCAACCTTCCGGTTACTAGTCCAATGCTCTAACCACTAGGCTACCCTGCCATACATTGTTTGACATGTTTCTAAAGGACTGTAATGGAACTTTTAGAGTTTTTGTCTGGACGAATTGCCTGCGCAATCATGAAGATGGATTACTGGGCTGAACACGCTAACAACAAGTGGCTATTATGACATAAATTATGGACTTTATGGAACTTTATGGAACAAATCAGTAATTTATTGTCGAACTTGGATTCCTGGGAGTGCCTTCTGATGAAGATCATCAAAGGTAAGTGAATATTTATTGTGTTATTTCTAATTTTGTTGACTCCAAAATGGCGGATATTCATCTGGCTGTTTTGGGTTCTGAGCGCCGTTCTCAGATTATGTTTTTTCCGTAAAGTTTTTAAAAAATCTGACACAGCAGTTGCATTAAGGAGAAGTCTATCTTTAATTCTGTGAGTAACAGTTGTATCTTTTATCAATGTTTATCATGAGTATTTCTGCAAAATCACTGGATGTTTTGGAATCAAAACATTACTGTATGTAACGCGCCAATGTAAACTGAGATTTTTGGATATAAATATGCACATTATTGAACAAATCAAATCAAAGTTTATTTTTTTTTACGTGCGCTGAATACAACAGGTGTAAACCTTACAGTGAAATGCTTGTATTGTGTAACATGATGTCTTATGAGTGTCATCTGATGAAGATCATCAAAGGTTAGTGATTCATTTCATCTATCTTTTTGCTTTTTGTGACTCCTATCTTTGGCTGGAAAAATGGCTGTGTGTTTTTTCGACTTGGCTATGACCTAACATAATCATATGTTGTGCTTTCGCTGTAAAGCATTTTTGAAATCGAACATGATGGGTAGATTAACAAGAGGTTTATCTTTCATTTGCTGTATTGGACTTGTTAATGTGTGAAAGTTACATATTTAAAAAAAATATTTTTGAATTTCACGCTCTGCCTTTTCATCGTAACCCGTGCCCTAGAAGGGTTATAAACTCACTCACCGAATCAGCATATACGTTGATATTATTATCTGAGGCTACCCAGAACATGTCCCAGTCCTCGTGATCAAAACAATCTTCCGATTGGTCAGCATTGAATAGTTCTTAACACGGATACATCCTGTTTGAGTTTATGCCTATAGGAAGGGAGGAACAAAATGGATCGGGTCAGATTTGCCAAAAGGAGGGTGGGGGAGGGCCTTGTATGCATCGCGGAAGTTAGAGTAGCAGTGATCCAGAGTTTTGCCAGCCTCCGTACTGCAGTCAATATATTGATAGCCTTGTTCTCAAATTTGCTTTGTTAAAACCCTCAGCTACAATAAATGCGGCCTCAGGATATATGGTTTCCAATTGGCATAAAGTCCAGTGAAGCTCCTTGAGAGCCGTCGTGGTATCGGAAAGAGGGGGGATATACACGGCTGTGACAATAACTGAGGAGAATTCTCTTGGGAGATTATACGGTCGGCATTTGATTGTGAGGAATTATAGGTCAGATGAACAAAAGGATTTGAGTTCCTGTATGTTGTTACAACTACACCATGTGTCGTAAATCATGAAACATACACCCCCGTGTCACTTTTATTGTAAATAACAATGTTTCTAAACACTTTTACATTAATTAATGTGGGTCCATGGCCAGGAAACTCCCCAGACCTTAATTCCATTGAGAACTTGTGGTCAATCCTCAAGAGGCAGATGGACAAACAAAAAACAACTAATTCTGACAAACTCCAAGCATTGATTATACAAGAATGGGCTGCCATCAGTCAGGATGTGTTGGATTGACCCCTGACCCCTCACTAGCCAAACAGAGACGTTAAAACAAATGGAACATAAAAAAAAGTACTATTCTCTTCTATTTGAGATATAATTGCATATTAATGTGACATTTTACAGAGGGAGAGAATGTGAGAGATAGACAGACATACAGATTCTTTCAAAATCATTATACAACACCCTATCTTATCTTGACACTCACCTGATACACTGTGGTTCATGGGGTGCTGAGATGTTGGGGGATTCCTCTACTCCCTCATGGATGGGAAACAGCCCTCCAATGATGATATCTCCTGGTGCTGTGGCTCCTGCTGCTTTGAAGTGTCCCACTTTGGCATTGCCCTTCTCCAACAAGGACAAGATGACTAACAGGTGGAGAACATTACCCATGGGTTCCATCACCTCTCTGTTGGTACTGTCCAATTCTCAATTTTGGTGCCTCTCCTTGCAGTTTCTCTCACACTCCCTCTAACCTTCACTGACTGTGTCTGTCTGTCTCCTCTCTCTCTCTCTCTCTCTCTCTCTCTCTCTCTCTCTCTCTCTCTCTCACTCTGTTTTCTCCTCTAGCAGACTGACACAGTGACCTGTCAGCATAATAAATAAAAACACACCTGTTGCTTCTTCCTAATCCCATCTAATGTCTGCATAACCCTACCCCCTCCCGCCCAGCCCACTCTGACAGGCATCCACACTGACTGACTCACTTGACTCCAGCTAAAGGTGACAGACAGTCACACAAATGCATCACAACTGATCTGCAATACAAACATGGTTTTGTTCAAGATGAAAGACAGAACTGATTTCATGATACCCAAGTTTTCTTTTAAACACTTGGGTCGTTTAACACTTGGATTACACTTAAGTGTTTATTGAGTCACAATGTTTAACCTTGACATTTCAGAGATAAATTAATTTATTGACTGTCTCCTGTTAGCCACTCCTTCATCATCAATGCATTGATTTCACAAGATATCCAACCATTTGTCTTTGCCCTTTTTATTAGTTAATCCACAGTAGAATACATTAATCAAATACAAATGGTAGAAATAGTTTTAGCTTTGTTTAAAAATGACTGTATGAGGTCATGTATCATATCCAATTACAGTAGTAACACAATGCAAACACTATAATAAGTACATTGACCATGCTTTTCCAAGAAGACTACTAGAGGGTGCTAAAATGTTGTTCCTAAGGTAAGCAATAAACCTCATTCAGGCTATGTAATAATAACGCTTCAAAGGTCTAGTAGGGGTGCTTATATTTGTCCTGTTTCACACGTCTGTAACCTATTCATTGTGTGGTGAAATGGACATGTGGTTCTTGGATATCCCCCTCCCCCTGAGAAACCCTGGGAGAGTGGAGTCACAGCATGGGATCAGCCATTATTGATGTAAACCCAGGCACTCAACTAGCACAATACTGTCACCTACAGCATAATTATCATGGTCACAGCTTGGATGGAAATATATCCTGTACCTTCTGTAGTAGTGAGATCTCATCAAAATAATCAGCTAACAGCTTCGTCCCCTCAATGTAGTTGTACTGTGTCAGTGGAGGATGTACATTGTGTCAAGATGATAATGATGATGTGTGTATTCCAGTGACACATTATTATGTTGGAAGGCAGCTGCACATCTCTTTCTCTGGGGTCTCTCTTATGTTAAAGAAATGGTCTATGGTTGACCTGGAGATTCTTAATTATTCTGATCAAATGGCTTTCTGCTAATTTGAAAGAAAGATGGTCAAAAACTGTAATTATTATTATCTGCTCCTCTCCTCTCCACTCCTTGGCCCTGGCTGCAATATTAAGGTTAGAATAACATTCAGGGGCCTCCCGAGTGGTGCGGCGGTCTAAGGTACTTCATCGTGCTGCTAGAGGTGTCACTACAGACCCGGGTTCGATCCGTACGGGAGTTGCAGCAATGGGACAAGACTAACTACCAATTCGATATCACAAAATTGGGGAGAAAAAGGGGTAAACAAGTACAAAAAAAACCAATAAAAAAGAATAACATTCAGGACACCAGTTGTATGAAACTGGCTGCAGTAATGTAGATACATAGTGTACCAACAGCGCTGCATGTAATTTGCTGTGTAAGTCAGTATAGCATTCAGCCAGGTCTACGATTATCTGTGACAATGTTACGGTACGATTGGGACAAAGTTTCAGTGGCCTGCTTGTGCAGGTACTCCTTATTGAAGCGCCGCCAGCCAGGACCAGACGGGTTAGGTTCAGTAACTAGCGTCTGTCGTGTGATGCAGTGTATGTCTGTAACAATCTCCAGGTGAATAAAAACACAGGCTCTCAGAGTTCTTCTGTAGTTTTTGTGTTTTCCTTCATCTCACCATGAGTTATTATAACTAATTATGTATACATTTCAATCAGGACTGACTAATCAGAGTACTATTATGTTACTGTATATGCATGAATTTTCTTTTTATCCTAGTACTGAATATAACGTGTGTAATTATAATCAAGAAGTCAAACAATGACTGTCTGTTCCTTGGTAGAAATGAATGAATGTATCGTCAGACTGGCTAGAATGCTTATCTACACAGGCAGACCTTGGCTCGGGTCATAAATGATCTAAGTTGGGAGAGACGATGTGGGAAGGCTTGAGAACTATACAGCCATTGTACTGGAGTCGAGATGAGATGGGGTAGTACGAAAACGAATTACGTCATTTTCAGGTTATAACCTGTGGTAAACTGTATCATGTTCAGTACTCTTGAGAATAAACGCTGCTGATTGATTTTGAGACTGGTCTCTGTCCATTTTATGCAAATAAGAGTCTTACAAGTTCTTAGGAATTGACAGTGTTTCATTTTAATTGGGTATTAAAACATGTAGGAATTTAATTCCTGTAACAGAACAGCACCCTCTTCAAAGAAGTAGGAGGTGAAGATCTCCCGCACACGGATTGCATCTCTTGCTGCGTTGTTGGACCCCATCCTTGAAATATCCTGCAGAGCAGCAGACTTCTCCTCTGGCACACATGTTCGTCAAAAGAGAGATCAGGGTCTAGAGTAACGCCGAGGTCCTTCACAGTTTTATTTGAGATGACTGTACAACCATCGAAATTAATTATCAGATTCAACAGAAGATCTCTTTGTTTCTTGGGACCTAGAACAACCATCTCTGTTTTGTCCGAGTATAAAGTATAATGTTTGCAGCCATCCACTTCCTTATGTCTGAAACACAGACTTCCAGGGAGGGCAATTTTGGGGCTTCACCATGTTTCATTGAAATGTACAGCTGTGTGTCATCCGCATAGCAGTGACTGTTAACATTGTGTTTCCGAATGACATCCCCAAGAGGTAAAATATATAATGAAAACAATAGTGGTCCTAAAATGGAACCTTGAGGAACACCAACATTTACAGTTGATTTGTCAGAGGACAAACCATCCACAGAAACAAACTGATATTTTTCCAACAGATAAGATCTAAACCAGGCCAGAACTTGTCCGTGTAGACCAATTTGGGTTTCCAATCTCTCCAAAAGAATGTGGTGATCGATGGTATCAAAAGCAGCACTAAGGTCTAGGAGCCCGAGGAAAGATGCAGAGCCTCGGTCTGACGCCATTAAAAGGTAATTTACCACCTGCAGTCTCAATGCTATGATGGGGTCTAAAATCAGACCGAGGCACTTCGTATACATTGTTTGTCTTCAGGAAGGCAGTGAGTTCAAATCAAATCAAATTTATTTATATAGCCCTTCATACATAAGCAGATATCTCAAAGTGCTGTACAGAAACCCAGCCTAAAACCCCAAACAGCAAGCAATGCAGGTGTAGAAGCACTGTTGCTATGCAACAGCTTTTTCAAAAATTTTGAGAGGAATGGGAGTTTCGATATTCGAGTTTGGTACACATCCGGTGGATAGAGAGCCGTTTATTATTTTCAACATAGGAGGGCCAATCACGGGAAGCAGCTCTTTCAGTAGTTTAGTTGGAATAGGGTCCAGTATGCAGCTTGAAGGTTTTGTCACGGTTTTCATATGGTGAAGGAGAGTCGGACCAAACTGCAACGTGTCGATTGCGATTAATGTCTATTTAAACAAACGTAAACACGACTAAACACGAACACTACAAAAAATATAAACGAAACGAAAACCGAAAACAGCCTATACTCAGGAGTGAAAGGAAGCTCGGGACAGAGGGGCAGAAGCTCGGGACAGAGGGGCTCTGGCGCCTCTGGGCTGAGGGGCTCTGGCGCCGGACAGGCGGGAGACTCCGGCAGCAGCGCCGGACAGGCGGGAGACTCCGGCAGCAGCGCCGGACAGGCGGGAGACTCCGGCAGCACAGGAGAGGCGAGGCGCACTGTAGGCCTGATGCGTGGTGCTGGCACTGGTGGTACTGGGCCGTGGACACGCACAGGAAGCCTGGTGCGAGGAGCTGCTACCGGAGGGCTGGGGTGTGGAGGTGGTACTGGATAGACCGGACCGTGCAGGTGCACTGGAGCTCTTGAGCACCGAGCCTGCCCAACCTTACCTGGTTGAATACTCTCGGTCGCCCTGCCAGTGCGGCGAGGTGGAATAGCCCGTACTGGGCTATGTAGGCGAACCGGAGACACCGAGCGCAAGGCTGGAGCCATGTAAGCCGGCCCAAGGAGACGCACTGGGGCTGGGAACCAGATGCGTAGAGCCGGCTTCATGGCATTTGGCTCGACGCTCAATCTAGCCCGGCCGATACGCGGAGCTGGAATATACCGCACCGGGCTATGCATCCGCACTGGGGACACCGTGCGCACCACTGCATAACACGGTGCCTGCCCGGTCTCTCTAGCCCCCCGGTAAGCACAGGGAGTTTGCGTAGGTCTCCTACCTGGCGTAGCCCTACTCCCTGCGAGCCCCCCCCCCCAATACATTTTTGGGGCTGACTCTCGGCCTTCCGTCCACGCCGTCGTGCTTGCTTCACCAACCTCATTCTCCTGTAACCTTCCGCGCACTGCTCCATCGAATCCCAGGCGGGCTCCGGCACTCTCCCTGGGTCGACCGCCCACCTGTCTATCTCCTCCCAAGAAGTATAGTCCATACTGTACTCCTCTTTGGGCTCCTCCTGTTTCCTCTTCTCCTGCTGCACCTTTGGGCGGCTACACTCCCCTGGTTTAGCCCAGGGTCCTATCCCGTCAAGGATTTCCTCCCATGTCCAGAAATCCTTAATACGCAGCTCCTCTTTGGGCTGCTCCTGCCTGTTGACACGCTGCTTGGTCCGTTTACGGTGGGTGATTCTGTCACGGTTTTCATATGGTGAAGGAGAGTCGGACCAAACTGCAAAGTGTCGATTGCGATTGATGTTTATTTAAACAAACGTAAACACAACTAAACACGAACACTACAAAACAATAAACGAAACGAAAACCGAAAACAGACTATACTTGTGTCAACTAACATCGAACAAGGACATCAAGACACTCAGGACAATCACCCACAATACAACAAAGAATATGGCTGCCTAAATATGGTTCCCAATCAGAGACAACGAAAAACACCTGCCTCTGATTGAGAGCCACTTCAGACAGCCATAGACTTTACTAGAACACCCCACTAAGCTACAATCCCACAAAGCTACACACCACATACAAAAACCCATGTCACACCCTGGCCTGACCAAATACATGAAGAAAAACACAAAATACTTCGACCAGGGCGTGACAGGTTTATAGAGGCCATGATTATTTTCATCATTGTCTCAAGAGATATAGTACTAAAACACTTGAGTGTCTCCCTTGATCCTAGGTCCTGGCAGAGTTGTGCAAACTCAGGACAACTGAGCTTTGGAGGAACATGCAGATTTAAAGAGGAGTCCGTAATTTTCTTTCTAATGGTCATGATCTTTTCTTCAAAGAGGTTAATGCATTTATTACTGCTGAAGTGAAAGCCATCCTCCTTTGGGGAATGTTGCTTTTTAGTTAGCTTTGCGACAGTATCAAAAATAAATGTTGAATTGTTCTTATTTTCCTCAATTAAATTGGAAAAATAGGATGATCGGGCAGCAATGAGGGCTCTTCGATACTGCACGGTACTGTCTTTCCAAGCTAGTCGGAAGACTTCCAGTTTGGTGTGGCGCCATTTCCGTTCCAATTTTCTGGAAGCTTGCTTCAGAGCTCTGGTATTTTCTGTAAACCAGGGAGCTAGTTTCTTGTGACAAATGTTTTTAGTTTCTAGGGGTGCGACTGCACCTAGGGTTTTGCGCAAGGTTAAATTGAGTTTCTCAGTTAGGTGGTTAACATATATTTGTCCTCTGACGTCCTTGGGTAGGCAGAGGGAGTCTGGAAGGTCATCAAGGAATCTTTGGGTTGTCTGAGAATTTATAGCACGACTTTTGATGATGCTTGGTTGGGGTCTGAGCAGATTATTTGTTGCGATTGCAAACGTAATAAAATGGTGGTCGGATAGTCTAGGATTATGAGGAAAAACATTAAGATCCACAACATTTATTCCATGTAACAAACTCACTGACTCAATGATGGCTCCGAAAGTCTTTTGGAGTGGGTCTGTGGACTTTTCCATGTGAATATTAAAGTCACCAAAACTTAGAATATTATCTTTTATGACTACAAGGTCCGATAGGAATTCATGGAACTCAGTGAGGAACGCTGTATATGGCTCAGGAGGCCTGTAAACAGTAGCTATAAAAAGTGATTGAGTAGGCTGCATAGATTTCATGACTCAAAGCTCAAAAACATCTGTTTTTTATAAATTGAAATTTTCTATCGTAAATGTTAGCAACACCGCCGACTTTGCGCGATGCGCGGGAGATATGGTCACTAATGTAACCAGGAGGTGAGGCCTCATTTAACACAGTAAATTCATCAGGCTTAAGCCATGTTTCAGTCAGGCCAATCACATCAAGATTATGATCAGTGATTAGTTCATTGACTATAACTGCCTTGGAAGTGAGGGATCTAACATTAAGTAGCCCTATTTTGAGATGTGAGGTATGTCACGGCTGTTGAAGGATCAGGACCAAGGTGCAGCGTGGTGAGCGTACATTTGACTTTATTTAAGAAATGACGCCGACAAAACAATAAACAATACCAAACAAACTGTGAAGCTTCAGGCTATGTGCCATCAAACAAAGTTAACCTCCCACAAACACAGGTGGGAAAAAGGGTACCTAAGAATGGTTCCCAATCAGAGACCACAATAGACAGCTGTCCCTGATTGAGAACCATACCTGGCCAAAACATAGAAATAGAAAATCATAGAAACACAAAACATAGAATGCCCAACCCAACTCACGCCCTGGCCAAACCAAAATAGAGACATAAAAAGGATCTCTAAAGTCAGGGCGTGAATAGGTATCACAATCTCTTTCAATAATGGCAGGAATGGAGGAGATCTTTATTCAAGTGAGATTGCTAAGGCGAACACCGCCATGTTTAATTTTGCCCAACCTAGGTCGAGACACATACACGGTCTCAATGGGGATAGCTGAGCTGACTACACTGACTGTGCTAGTGGCAGACTCCACTAAGCTGGCAGGCTGGCTAACAGCTGCCTGTCCTGCACCCTATTTCTTGTGGAGCTAGGGGAGTTAGAGCCCTGTCTATGTTCGTAGATAAGATGAGAGCACCCCTCCAGCTAGGATGGAGTCTGTCACTCTTCAACAGGCCAGGTTTGGTCCCAGAAAGAGGGTAAATTATCTACAAATCTTTTGGGAGGGGCAGAAAACAGTTTCAACCAGCGATTGAGTTGTGAGACTGCTGTAGAGCTCATCACTCCCCCTAACTGGGAGGGGGCAAATTACTCAATGCTGATTTACATGCTGAAGCAATGTTGTGCTTGGTGACCTCTGACGGTTTCATCCTGACATCGTTGATGCGATGTGGATAACAATATCCCTATACTCTCTACACTCGCCAGTTTTAGCTTTAACCAGTACCATCTTCAGATTAGCCTTAACATCGGTAGCCCTGCCCCCTGGTAAACAATGTATGATCGCTGGATGATCCAATACTGCAGGTAATGGAGTCACCAATGACTAGGGTTTTCAATTTGTCAGAGCTAATGGTGGGAGGCTTCGGCGTCTCAGACCCCGTAACTGGAGGAGTAGAGACCAGAGAAGGCTCGGCCTCTGACTCCGACTCACTGCTTAATGGGGAGAACCGGTTGAAAGTTTCTGTCGGCTGAGTGACCGACACCGGTTGAGCATTCCTACAGCATTTCCCTCCAGAAGCCATGAGAAAGTTGTCCGGCTGCGGGGACTGTGCGAGGGGATTTATACTACTATCTGTACTTACTGATGGCACAGATGCTGTTTCATCCTTTCCTACACTGAAATGACCCTTGCCTAACGATTGCGTCTGAAGCTGGGCTTGCAGCACAGCTGTCCTCGCCGTAAGGCGATCCTTCTCCTGTATATTATGAGTGAAGCGACTGCAATAAGAAGATATGTTAATGTTACTACTTAACTCCGGCTGGTGGAGGTCCTGACGAACCACGTCCAGATAAAGCGTCTGGAGTAAAAAAGTTTAAAAAAAAAGAAAAGTTGAGTGAGGGGTAAACTAAAAATATAAACGGTAATTAAAAAGTAAAAACTGTAAAGTTGTCAGGTAGCAAAGTAAAGTTAGAAACAAAACACACAGCAGCACGTAAACAAGTCTGCCATGGACTTATGCAGGACACCTATCTGAATTCCTCCAGGAGGCAGTCCCAGATGGCCCTGGTCACCCAACCTTGCAGTGCCCTACAGGTTAACTGTAGGCATTCGTTTTGAAGGAATCTCCAGTCACAAGGTATCTGTAGGAATATGGGAGACAATGTAATTATTAGACTTTTACATCACCAGGTCATTGTGGATTACTAAAGTATAATATCCCTGATAACAAATCATGATAACGTTGGATTGATAGATGCATGGACAAATATGTGCATGTCTAGCATGTGACAATAACAGGATCATATCAAGGATAGCATCACAAATGAATACATAAATAATCCTTGAAGCTTGAATCTAAATTGATCATTTGTATCAGCTGTGCAGTGCCAAGGCAAAAACAACAATGTGCACCTCTTTGAGTCCCCCGGACCAGGACTGTGAACTACTGTTCTTCATTGGGAACTCTTCATATGTAGACGGGCTTTCATAGCGCTCTTTATTTGAAGACAGAAAACATCACAAGAAACAAACTTCATTATAGTCAAATTACACCGCACTGGCTATTATGTTGCTATTATCTCCATTCTAGGGACAGGAACTACACAAAAGTACCTTCCCTATCCAGAATAGCCTACTCTCTCACTTTTACAGCTATCCTTTCACCCTCCTCAATGGCTGTTAGCTAGCTACCTACAAATGCATTTGGAGTTTGTTTTTTTACAGTAATGAATATATCAGTATAGCTAGCTAATATGAAGTTAGGTAGCTGATGATATTTAATTTAATTAGCTAGCTATCTACAGTATGTGAAGTTGAAGCCAACGAGCTAACGTTAACTAATTAAATGAAACCCATTTAATAACCAGACCTTCATACAAACTTGCTATGCTGAATTATTGATGCACAATCGAACGTGCTGTCATATGCTACCAGCACGCCCTACAAGTGAGTCACAATAGGCGGCCAAAGCGACACAATTCACCTCTATCTAATGTACATGCACCGTTATTCGTATTGCCTGCAGTCTTTTTGTTTAATCAGTGGTGGTTAACCTTGCATTGGACTTACTTAACGATTTTGGACAAAGATAGAAATTGCTCTGTATATTATCTATAAATGTAAGAAATTATATGTAAGAAATTATATATATATATATATATATATGTGTGTGTGTGTTGTTTTGGCTTTCATGCCACGTATATTGTGATTACAGGTCTCATCCCATGTGATAATCATTGTGCAATTGTGTATTTATTCGAGGCACTCCTTGCTCTTTTGTTTGGGTTTCTACCCTGTGTTTTGTAAACGTGTTTGCTTGGTCTTCATCCCTGTGCCTTTACACGGTACGCTGTAATTCCTGCGCCTGCCTCCGGATCCTTCATACCAATGTGACAGTAACCCAAAAAGTGTTAAACAAATATATTTTATATTTGAGATTCTTCAAAGTAGCCACCATTTGCTTTGATGACAGCTTTGCACAATCTTTGCATACTCTCAACCAGCTAGTCACCTGGAAAGCATTTCAATTAACAGGTGTGACTTGTTAAAAGTTTATTTGAGCCAATCAGTTGTGAGCCAATCAGTTGTGAAGTGACAAGGTAGGGGTGGTATGCAGAAGATAGCCTTATTTGGTAAAAGACCAAGTCCATAATATGGCAAGAACAGGTCACATAAGCGAAGAGAAACGACAGTCCATCATTACATTAAGACATGAAAGTCAGTCAATACGGAACATTTGAAGAACTTTGAAAGTTTCTTCAAGTGCAGTCGCAAAAATCATCCGGCGCTATGAAGAATCTGGCTCTCATGAGGACCGCAACAGGAAAGGAAGACCCAGAGTTAACTCTGCTGCAGAGTATAAGTTCATTAGAGGTAACCACCTCAGATTGCTTCACGGAGTTCAAGTAACAGACACATCTCAACATCAACTGTTCAGAGCGGACTGTGTGAATCAGACCTTCATGGTCGATTTGCTGCAAAGCAACCACTACCACAGGACACCAAAAAGTGGAAGAGACTTGCTTGGCCCAAGAAACATAAGGGCATTAGACCTGTGGAAATCTGTCCTTTGGTCTGATTAGTCCAAATTTGAGATTTTTTATTCCAACCGCTGTGTCTTTGTGAGACGCAGAGTAGGTGACCGGATGATCTCCGCATGTGTGGTTCCCACCTTGAAGCATGGAAGAGGTGTGATGGTGAGGGGGTGCTTTGCTGGTGACAGTGTCTGTGATTTATTTAGAATTCAAGGCACACTTAACCAGCATGGCTACCACAGCATTCTGCAGCAATACGCCATCCCATCTGTTTTGTGCTTAGTAGGACTATCATTTGTTTTTCAACAGGAAAAGGGTTAGGGTTACACCTCCAGGCTGTGTAAGGGCTATTTGACCAAGAAGGAGAGTAATGGAGTGCTGCATCAGATAACCTGGCCTCCACAATCACCCAACCTCAACCCAATTGAGATGGTTTGGGCTGAGTTGGACCGCAGAGTGAAGTAAAGCAGCCAGTGTTCAAGTGCTCAGCAAATGTGGGAACTCCTTCAAGATTGTTGGAAAAGCATTCCAGGTGAAGCTGGTTGAGAGAATGCCAAGAGTGTGCAAAGCTGCCATCAAGGCAAAGGGTAGCTATTTGAAGAATCTCAAATATAAAATATATTTTGATTTGTTTGACTTTTTTGGTTACTATATAATTCCATATGTGTTATTTCCTAGTGTTGATGTCTTAACAATTATTCTACAATGTAGAAAATAATAAAAAATAAAGAAAAATCCTTGAATGAGTAGGTATTCTAAAACTTTGGACCGGTAGTGTATATTTATGTGAGATGGAAACTGTTTAGTGCTACATTTTGTCAGACACATTAATCTAATATCACATCTAATATTTCTCATGTTTGTACGATTGGATGATATATCATTTTACGTTTTAGGTTGATTTATTTCTCCCTCATTTGGGAATTGTTTTGTGTTTTCATTTTGGCTCTGATACAGAGGCTATAAGGACTTCTGGGGTATTCTGTCCAGATTGCCCTAGTTTAGGTGATTACCGTATGCCACCATTGTGATTTTGTTTCCTTTAATCCAATGGAACACAGAAGGCCGTGTGTGAAGCTGCACTGTGTTACTCATGGAGCTGTTGTCTGGCTATTCTATGAGGGGTTAATGAGGACTTGACTGTAAAACAATGAAGGATAAATAAATACAATTATCTGTTACCCTTGTCGGATGACATTTAGTGGATTTTGTCTAAAGGACATCTGTCTATTTTTCTGCACAAAAGCAATGACGGTTTCGACAGAACTTGTTTAATTCCTACGAAACACACACACACACACACACACACACACACACACACACACACACACACACACACACACACACACACACACACACACACACACACACACACACACACACACACACACACACACACACACACACAGAGGACCTTATAATAGACCTTGTCCTGGCCCTGTTATGAGAAAATATTTGTCCACTATGTGTGACAGAAGCATACCTTCAGACACGTTCGGTGTGTGGGTACTATGCAGCTGATCCAGTTCCACCCCCCCAGCCATTTCCCTTAACTCAACCTCAGTGTGATCACGAGAAGAAACCGGTAGGAGTTTACCTGAGAGTGTCATATGTCACAGGACTGGAGACAACCACTGTAAAACAACAACGAGAACTTCACAACACTATACCGCGTTTCTGAATTGGTCCCATCAAAGGAAACTGTGTTGTTTATTGTATTTTTATGTGTGACAGTGGAAGCATATTTTTTGTTCACATCATGATAGCAGGTCTACAGAGCTTGCATATTTTGCCTTGCTGTTCTAACTGTTGTTCTAACTGTAGTGATTCACAAAAAAAAAACACCTAAACTATCTCTATCCATAACACATTGTCACCTTTTCTCACGAACAAGTTGATTAGCAATCCAGAATTAGGATTGCTGTCATAGAATAGTAAAGTATAAACACTTCCAGTTAAAGCTAGCACTTCCTGCTCAAGGGCAATTATTTCCTCAGTGTCAGTGACTAGGCATTCTAAGAGAAGAATTCCATCCATATCCTATTTCATTGTAGTATTTGTCCAGTATCAGTTAACCAGAATTTAGTTTATGGTCTGTTGAGATGGGTTCGAAGTGTGAGAATGGTGTAAACTGACTTTTTGTGGACCTCTTCATGACATATTTGTTTAGCTGTTATGTACTTAGTGATGGTATCATCATCATGAAATGATGAGGACAAACATTCTTGATAAAGATTTTCTTGACATAGAGAGATCATGGTTTCATTTTGACGCTACCTCTAATCTCAAGGCTATCACAAGGAAATATCCCGAGGGACACCTGTCACCCTCTCTCCAACTCACCAACTCTCTATTTCTCTCCCTCTTTTAGTCTTTCTCTACCCCTTCTCTCTCTCACCCTCTCCCTGTCTCTCTCCTCTTGGTGTCATTGTGTCACAACCAGACAGGCAGGTTCAGAATGGGGAATTCTCTATGTAGAAGAAACTAAATGACAGATTTCCCAAAAGCTGTTATCAGCTCACTCAAGCAAACACCATTATAATCTGTTATTATCTTTAGGAATCTTTGTATCCGTGTGACTCTTTGAATGTCTGTCGGTTTGCATGCGTCTGAATGGGTCTCTGAAAAATAAATCTGACATTGTGAATAGTTTGTTTCCTCGTTCCAATGATTTTGCAGTCATTACTGTTGTTTGGTTGAATTTTTGGAAAGACTTCATTTTCAACATTTCCTCAATGACTCACATCTCAAAAACCTGGTCAAGTCAAAGCATTGCAGCTAACTTTGAAGGCGAGTCGAGACAGACTGATCTACAAATCACCTTGCATCATAAATAACTACTCATTATTATATCAGTGTATCAGTATATCAGTCAGTCACAATTTACCCATGATACACGGTGTTGATGCTCTGAAAATGGCCAAAGTCAACATCAGCTTGAAATTATTGATAAGTCTGGTGACAATGGCAGGTACAGGGGTGGAAGTTCACTGGAGTTACTGATGAGAAGGAGACAACAGAGATGAGATGAAACGTATCTTCAGATGTGCGCACTTAATTCAAACTTATTGTTATTAATGCACTGATGTCAATGGAAGATTTTTGTGAATTCTTGAGTTACTATTATGGATTTGGGCTTATCCGTTTGCACAGAAATGTGCTCTCTGGTCTACAAACAGCCCTTGTACCACAAAGATATAGAGAGCAGTCATGCTGTTCTCGGCAGTGACTAGGGTCTAGTTTCAATAACGGACTCTTTTGGCACAGAAGAACAGCGTCACTGCCTACGTCCCTACCCTATCTGCCTGAATAAAATCTAAAATAGCAGCTGGGGAGAACAGAGGTTATTTTGAATAAGTTCATTTTGCAAGTGGCTAGTTTGGATCAACTACATTCACTTATACAAATGCAAAGGTTTTTACTAAAAATTTGGTTTCAAATCTTGCCCTTCTGGCATGTCTTCCTCTTGATTTGTTGAGAGAGTTGTCTGTCTGATTTTTTTCACCTTATCGATGTTGCCAAAAGAGTTTGTCATTGAAACCAGACCTCAGCCTGTACTGTTGCCTAGGGTCAGGTTTCTGAGACTACTGTTCAGCAGCAGAGCAGCAGCCCAGAGTTCATTCATGGAATGTTCTACTACTGTAGAGCCTGGGATATTTGAGCTTTGAAGGAAAGAGCTCCAGACTATGGAGGGAAAAGCTCAGTGTAGTACAGTTTCTACATGCACATGTGTTTGGGCACTGGGAAATGCCAGCAGCTCTCTCTCTCTCTCTCTCTCTCTCTCTCTCTCTTTCTTCCTGTGTCACCGTGGCATTAGGCCTGCAGCCTAAAGAGACAGCATAGGTGTGCATATCAGGTGGGTTCGGCAAAAGACATAGATTTGTGGAAATAGATTTCAAGGTATCTAGAAGTATTTAAAAACTTCAAGAATGTCAACTGTGAGCGTACCAAGTAATTAGGCGTCACTCTAAAGCGGGAAGGTGGAATAAACGAGTCAGGAGTAGGTTTTTCTGATTGAACACGGTTCTCTATTGAGGGTATTTTGTCAACAAAAACATTCTAACATAATCAATGAAAAATCCTCCAAGGAAAAACACACATTTTCTTCTCCAGATGAAACAAGAACACAATAGGATAATCTTTAAACTACAACAAACATAAATCACGGGTTTGTCACCATCTTCGTGGTTCATTCAGCACAGCTTCTCTCTCTCGGTGGCCATCTTCCAGAGATAGTTTTCCCCCTCTCTGCTGGTTCCATTCTCTCTTTTATAGGGGAAGGAGAGTATCTCATTAGTACCGTCAGCTGTGCTTAATTGACTCTGGTTACCTTGTCTCCCATGCTTTGTTGGGCTACTATCCATGAGCCCAGCCTGCCCTCTAGTGGTCCTTCCACATACCTTCCCCCCCAGGACCGAACCGGAGGGTCGGGCGCCAGACGCACCGTCTTGGTCGCGTCGGGACAGCGCGTCTGCATTCCCGTTCCTCGATCCGGCCCTGTGGATGACATGGAAAGAGAACGGTTGTAAAGACAAAAACCATCTGGCTATTCTGTTGTTATTGTTTCTCTTACCAGCCATCCACGTGAGGGGCGCATGGTCAGTAACTAATGCAAACCTCCGACCCAGTAGGTAGTACCGGAGATAATCGAGGGCCCACTTGATGGCTAAGGCCTCTTTCTCTACGGTCGCATACCTCTGTTCCCGATCGCTGAGTTTCCTACTAATGAAGAGAATCGGCTTCTCTGCTTCACCTTCACCCTGAGCTAGTACGGCTCCGAGCCCTGTATCCGAGGCGTCGACCTGCACAATGAACTCTTGTGAGAAGTCCGGAGCCTGTAGAACGGGATCGGAACACAGGCCATCTTTTAACAATTGAAAGGCCTCTTCCGTCTCTTCTTTCCACTCTACCTGGTTTGGCAGGTTTTTCCTGATGAGGTTTGTGAGGGGTTGGCAATGGTTGCATATCCCGGGATAAAACGGCGATAATATCCTGTTATCCCTAAGAAGGCCCGAACGTCTCGCTTGGTCCGGGGTCGAGGCCAGTCACGAATTGCCCTGGTCTTCTCTGCCTGCGGGCGTATTTTCCCATTCCCCACGGTATACCCCAGGTATTCCGCTTCGGACAGGCCCAGGCAGCATTTATTTGGATTGGCTGTCAACCCTGTGGCTTCCAAACTCACGAGCACCGCCCGTAATCGCAGGAGGTGACTATCCCAGTCCTCGCTGTGGATGACCACATCGTCTATGTACGCCGCTGCATACTCTTGATGGGGCCGTAGAATGGCATCCATGAGGCGTTGGAAGGTTGCAGCAGCTCCGTGCAGTCCGAAGGGCATCCTCACATACTGGAAAAGCCCCTCTGGGGTGGCGAAGGCAGTCTTTGGGCGATCCTCCGGAGCCACCGGCACTTGCCAATATCCCTTCGTCAAATCCAGGGTAGTGATGAACTTGGCCTTTCCTAAGCGCTCCAAGAGTTCATCCACGCGGGGCATGGGGTACGCATCGAATGTAGAGATGGCATTCACGCCCCTAAAGTCGTTGCAGAGTCTCATACTACCATCGGCTTTGGGGACCAGGACTATGGGACTGGACCACTCGCTCGTCGAGGGCTCGATCACGCCCATCCTCAACATCTCCCTCACCTCTTTCTTAGCGATGACTCGGCGAGCCTCAGGAATCCTGTAAGGGTGGATATGCACTTTCTTTCCGGGTTCAGTGTGGATATGGTGGAACAGGACATCTGTTTGTCCTGGGAATGGAGAGAATATTCGACCAAAGTTCATAATCAGCTTGTCTAGCTGTCTTGACTGCTCCGGTAGGAGAGTTTGGCCACGGCGCACCTCTGGTAGAGCCTTTTTTTCTTTCTTTGCCCTCCAGGGCCATCAAAGCCACCTCCTCCTCTCGTCCATGGTACGTCTTCAGCAGGTTTATGTGATAGAGTTGGACCTTCTTCCTCCTGTCAGGTTGCTTGATGAGGTAATTGACCGGTGAGACCCTTTTCATTACCTCGTAGGGCCCCCTCCACTGCGCCAGCAAGCGATGTTCGGCCGTGGGCACAAGCACCATCACTTTCTCTCCCACGGTGAACTCACGGGGGGGTCGCAGATTTATCATAGGCCCGGCCTTGGGTCCTTTGGGCCTTCTCCATATGCTCCTTGACTATGGGCCACACTGCTGACAGGCGGTCTCTCATCAGGGTAACATGTTCTATTGTAGATCGAAAGGGGCATGGTTGGGTCTCCCAGGTCTCCTTGGCTAAGTCGAGGATTCCTCGACAGGGTCTGCCATAGAGCAATTCAAACGGAGAGAATCCAGTGGATGCCTGGGGTACTTCTCGCAGGGCAAACATTAAGTGTGGGAGAAGCATGTCCCAGTTTTTCCCGTCTCGGGACACCACTCTTCTCAACATGCTTTTAATTGTTTTGTTCAAGCGTTCACACAACCCATCTGTTTGAGGGTGGAATATGCTTGTACGTATCTGTTGAACCTGATATAACCGACACAAGTCCTTCATCAACCGGGACATGAACGGGGTTCCTTGATCGGTTAAGATAGTCTTGGGAAGGCCCACACGAGAGAACATCAGGAATAACTCCTTGGCAATTCCCTTTGACGACATGTTACGTAGGGGTATGGCCTCCGGGAACTTGGTAGCATAATCTATAACCACTAGGATGTACTCGTGTCCTCTGGCGGATTTTGGGAGGGGTCCTACGAGGTCCATAGCTATGCATTCAAAGGGAGTCTCTATGATGGGGAGAGGAATCAAAGGGTTACGTAGGTGTGGCCGTGGGGCTGTACGTTGACATTGATCACACGTCTTACAATACCTGGCCACATCTCGGGTGACACGGGGCCAATAGAATCTCTGCATGATTCTGTCAATCGTCTTGTCTCGTGCCAGGTGTCCTCCTAGGACGTGGGAATGGGCTAACTGTAGAACTGTATCCCTGTATGGTCTAGGCACCATTAGTAATTCCTGGTTTTCCCCCCTTCGTCGTTCGACCCAGTATAAGAGACCCCGCCTGATTGCATAGTAAGGAAGAGGGGCTCACCTGATCCGTGGACGTTCCTTCCGTCGATCACCTTCACCTTCCTCATGGCCTCCCTTAGGTCTGGGTCTCTATGCTGCGAGGTGCCGAACTGTCCCTTTAATTCCTCGGGCAGGTCAACCTCAGTAGAGGGATGTGGAGGTTGTTCCACATCCCCATCAGGGGAGACCGAGGAGAATCCCTTCCAGGTTCCCTCCTCGGATGGAGCTTCAAATATATCCCTTAGTGCCTGGTTGCTCCTTCCTTCCTGCGTTGTGTATAACCCTTCACAGGTGTCTTCATCTGTGGTTTCCTGGAATATCTGTCGTAAACGTTGGGTCGCTATTTCTTCCTCTGCTGTAGAGGACGAGGACGCGGCTACGTCTCCTTGTAGTACTACTACCTCAGGCTTGGAGATTCTCTTCTTTCCTGTCCCCCTTCTTCCCGTGCATAACGTCATCTGCCGAAGCTCCTTATATAGGGGACAGTCTCTCCCGATCAATAATGGCACCTTCAGCTGGGGCACTTTCCCTGCCCTGACTGTACACCTTCCTTTTGGAGTGAGAATAGGCAGATTCACAGTGGGGTAATAGTGGGTGTCTCCATGGATACAGGATACGGCTACTTTGTCTGGTAGCAGTGTGGCGGAGGTCACCATCCGCTCCTCTACTAACGTAACCATACTTCCCGAGTCGAGAATAGCTACCACATCTTGTCCTTCAACTCGCACCGGAATCTCTGAGGCTGGGGCTATCTCTGCTAACCAACAGTGTTGATCCTGCCCCCTCAAAACGGGATGTGTGGGGGTAGGCAGTGACGACTCCGTGACCATGGGCTCATCCTTGCTAGGACATTGTGGGGCATAATGGTTGGGAGACTGACACTTATAACACCGACCCGGCTGTGTGGTGGCTGACTTCTCCCACCTCCGGTGGGGGCTTGGACGTTTCGGTGGCGAGCGTGCCGGGGTGAGTCGTGGTACGGGATTGGAAGACTCCTTCCGTTCCTCCTTGTCACTTTTTAACAACTCCCCTGTAGACCGATATGTTTCCACCGCCTGGGCTATGTCGTCGGCTGACAACGGGTTGGCTTGCCCCACAACCCTTTTTAAGTCACTGGGTAATTCTCTCAATATCTTGTCCACTACGAGAGTCTCTATCACATGTCCTACTCCCTTTCCAGGTTCTAGCCACTGTTTCGTCAGTCGTATTAAGGCGAAGATCTGGGCACGGACGGGTTGATCAGCTGTATAGGTCCATTGATGGAACTTTACAGCCCTATCTCTGGCAGTCAGCTGGTACTGGGACAGGATCTCGGTTTTTAGTCGCCCATAGTCCGCAGCTTCGGGGAATCCAGGTCAAAATAGGCTTCCTGAGCCACCCCGGTCAAAAGAGGAGCTAATGCGCTAGCCCATTCTGTGGGCGGCCACTCTTCCAAGGTGGCCGTCCTTTCGAAGGTCATGAGAAAGGCCTCAATATCATCCTCCTTGGAGAGACGAGGTAAGATGGCGTGAGCAGCCGCTCTTGGCCTAACTGTAGGTTCTTCTCGTCGACTCAGCTGTTGTTGCAGGAGTTCTATGGTTGTCTGCTGTGCCGTGATCAATTGTTGTAGTAGGGCGTTATCCATCGTTCTTGAATGGTTCCTCCGGGTCTTCTGGAAGAATATTAATTTACTCACTTATCCTTGTGTCACTCGTCCACCTAATGCCCGCATCCTCCACCAATGTGAGCGTACCAAGTAATTAGGCGTCACTCTAAAGCGGGAAGGTGGAATAAACGAGTCAGGAGTAGGTTTTTCTGATTGAACACGGTTCTCTATTGAGGGTATTTTGTCAACAAAAACATTCTAACATAATCAATGAAAAATCCTCCAAGGAAAAACACACATCTTCTTCTCCAGATGAAACAAGAACACAATAGGATAATCTTTAAACTACAACAAACATAAATCACGGGTTTGTCACCATCTTCGTGGTTCATTCAGCACAGCTTCTCTCTCTCGGTGGCCATCTTCCAGAGATAGTTTTCCCCCCTCTCTGCTGGTTCCATTCTCTCTTTTATAGGGGAAGGAGAGTATCTCATTAGTACCGTCAGCTGTGCTTAATTGACTCTGGTTACCTTGTCTCCCATGCTTTGTTGGGCTACTATCCATGAGCCCAGCCTGCCCTCTAGTGGTCCTTCCACACAACTGACACTAGATATTTTAACATTAACGTTAAGATACTGCTTGTCTCAACCTTGATTCAGTGTCATTTTGATAATGCCTGCTCTGCTTGGTATAGTGGACTATCAAAAAATCTGAAAAAGAGAAGGCAGGTCATACAAAATAATGCTATCAGGTATATGCTGAACATTCCCCCTAGGACCACAGAAGGCCGTGTGTGAAGCTGCACTGTGTTACTCATGGAGCTGTTGTCTGGCTATTCTATGAGGGATTAATGAGGACTTGACTGTAAAACAATGAAGGATAAATAAATACAATTATCTGTTACCCTTGTCGGATGACATTTAGTGGATTTTGTCTAAAGGACATCTGTCTATTTTTCTGCACAAAAGCAATGACGGTTTCGACAGAACTTGTTTAATTCCTACGAAACACACACACACACACACACACACACACACACACACACACACACACACACACACACACACACACACACACACACACACACACACACACACACACACACACACACACACACACACACACACACACACACACACACACACACACACACACACAGGACCTTATAATAGACCTTGTCCTGGCCCTGTTATGAGAAAATATTTGTCCACTATGTGTGACAGAAGCATACCTTCAGACACGTTCGGTGTGTGGGTACTATGCAGCTGATCCAGTTCCACCCCCCCCAGCCATTTCCCTTAACTCAACCTCAGTGTGATCACGAGAAGAAACCGGTAGGAGTTTACCTGAGAGTGTCATATGTCACAGGACTGGAGACAACCACTGTAAAACAACAACGAGAACTTCACAACACTATACCCCGTTTCTGAATTGGTCCCATCAAAGGAAACTGTGTTGTTTATTGTATTTTTATGTGTGACAGTGGAAGCATATTTTTTGTTCACATCATGATAGCAGGTCTACAGAGCTTGCATATTTTGCCTTGCTGTTCTAACTGTTGTTCTAACTGTAGTGATTCACAAAAAAAACCCACCTAAACTATCTCTATCCATAACACATTGTCACCTTTTCTCACGAACAAGTTGATTAGCAATCCAGAATTAGGATTGCTGTCATAGAATAGTAAAGTATAAACACTTCCAGTTAAAGCTAGCACTTCCTGCTCAAGGGCAATTATTTCCTCAGTGTCAGTGACTAGGCATTCTAAGAGAAGAATTCCATCCATATCCTATTTCATTGTAGTATTTGTCCAGTATCAGTTAACCAGAATTTAGTTTATGGTCTGTTGAGATGGGTTCGAAGTGTGAGAATGGTGTAAACTGACTTTTGTGGACCTCTTCATGACATATTTGTTTAGCTGTTATGTACTTAGTGATGGTATCATCATCATGAAATGATGAGGACAAACATTCTTGATAAAGATTTTCTTGACATAGAGAGATCATGGTTTCATTTTGACGCTACCTCTAATCTCAAGGCTATCACAAGGAAATATCCCGAGGGACACCTGTCACCCTCTCTCCAACTCACCAACTCTCTATTTCTCTCCCTCTTTTAATCTTTCTCTACCCCTTCTCTCTCTCACCCTATCCCTGTCTCTCTCCTCTTGGTGTCATTGTGTCACAACCAGACAGGCAGGTTCAGAATGGGGAATTCTCTATGTAGAAGAAACTAAATGACAGATTTCCCAAAAGCTGTTATCAGCTCACTCAAGCAAACACCATTATAATCTGTTATTATCTTTAGGAATCTTTGTATCCGTGTGACTCTTTGAATGTCTGTCGGTTTGCATGCGTCTGAATGGGTCTTTGAAAAATAAATCTGACATTGTGAATAGTTTGTTTCCTCGTTCCAATGATTTTGCAGTCATTACTGTTGTTTGGTTGAATTTTTGGAAAGACTTCATTTTCAACATTTCCTCAATGACTCACATCTCAAAAACCTGGTCAAGCCAAAGCATTGCAGCTAACTTTGAAGGCGAGTCGAGACAGACTGATCTACAAATCACCTTGCATCATAAATAACTACTCATTATTATATCAGTGTATCAGTATATCAGTCAGTCACAATTTACCCATGATACACAGTGTTGATGCTCTGAAAATGGCCAAAGTCAACATCAGCTTGAAATTATTGATAAGTCTGGTGACAATGGCAGGTACAGGGGTGGAAGTTCACTGGAGTTACTGATGAGAAGGAGACAACAGAGATGAGATGAAACGTATCTTCAGATGTGCGCACTTAATTCAAACTTATTGTTATTAATGCACTGATGTCAATGGAAGATTTTTGTGAATTCTTGAGTTACTATTATGGATTTGGGCTTATCCGTTTGCACAGAAATGTGCTCTCTGGTCTACAAACAGCCCTTGTACCACAAAGATATAGAGATATAGAGCAGTCATGCTGTTCTCGGCAGTGACTAGGGTCTAGTTTCAATAACGGACTCTTTTGGCACAGAAGAACAGCGTCACTGCCTACGTCCCTACCCTATCTGCCTGAATAAAATCTAAAATAGCAGCTGGGGAGAACAGAGGTTATTTTGAATAAGTTCATTTTGCAAGTGGCTAGTTTGGATCAACTACTTTCACTTATACAAATGCAAAGGTTTTTACTGCAAAATTTGGTTTCAAATCTTGCCCTTCTGGCATGTCTTCCTCTTGATTTGTTGAGAGAGTTGTCTGTCTGATTTTTTTCACCTTATCGATGTTGCCAAAAGAGTTTGTCATTGAAACCAGACCTCAGCCTGTACTGTTGCTTAGGGTCAGGTTTCTGAGACTACTGTTCAGCAGCAGAGCAGCAGCCCAGGGTTCATTCATGGAATGTTCTACTACTGTAGAGCCTGGGATATTTGAGCTTTGAAGGAAAGAGCTCCAGACTATGGAGGGAAGAGCTCAGTGTAGTACAGTTACTACATGCACATGTGTTTGGGCACTGGGAAATGCCAGTGCTCTCTCTCTCTCTCTCTCTCTCTCTCTCTCTCTCTCTCTCTCTCTCTCTCTCTCTCTCTCTCTGGCATTAGGCCTGCAGCCTAAAGAGACAGCATAGGTGTGCATATCAGGTGGGTTCGGCAAAAGACATAGATTTGTGGAAATAGATTTCAAGGTATTTAGAAGTATTTAAAAACTTCAAGAATGTCAACTGACACTAGATATTTTAACATTAACGTTAAGATACTGCTTGTCTCAACCTTGATTCAGTGTCATTTTGATAATGCCTGCTCTGCTTGGTATAGTAGACTAACAAAAAATCTGAAAAAGAGAATGCAGGTCATACTATCAGGTATATGCTGAACATTACCCCTAGGACCCATATAGGGGTACAGGAGTTCCGGGAGGTGGGCTTGTTGGAGTCCAGAGTGGACCAACTTAAATTTAGTCATATGTTTGACATCTTAAATGATCGTGCCCCAAGTTACATGAACAACCACATTGATATGGTCTATAACCAGCACAGTCATAATACCAGAGCTAGTGTTATGTCTTGTAAAATCCCAGGAGGAAACAGTACTGCGAGGAGCATGTTTTTCCATATAGGTATTTGTTTATGGAATAGCCTTCATTGGAGAAAATAACTTTAAAAAGAGGGCAAAGTTTTTAATTTCTCCAAGGTTGCCTAAGTAAGAGAAACCCCTCCACTGCCCCTTGTGCCCCCTACTGCTGGTCAGGTGTATTTATTTGAAGGATCGGTATGATGTGCAATTAATAGATTAATAGATTGTGGATTTTAATGTTAGGGAGAAGCACAGTGAGTAGTGCCACTTTTTAGGATGTTAAAATAAATGATTGTATTTATGGTTGTTTGTAATTTTGTCTTGTCTTTTAATCATTATATGTGTTATTGTTTTTACCACCGAGGACCACTTTGGAAACAAGCGTTTGAATGAATACTTTCAAGTGATATCCTCTGGGTCCACATCGTACATTTTGTTGTATATGTCTGTTGCCCAAAACAAATTCAATTCTATTAAATTCAAACCAATCATGCATTAAGAAACAGTGACAGACATTCCAACTATAGCATTCATTGTATACATGTTTTCAATATATCTCATTTGTGTCCTGCTGGATCAGCTCCCATAATAGATAGAAACGGACTATTCAGGGATCCAACACACAACATATCCACAGCAAATGCCAACATCCTCCATGATACTTAGTTAGAACATTTCACACAGTATAGAAATTGTATTTATTATTAATTCATATTTTACCTTTATTTAACTAGGCAAATTAGATAAGAACAAATTCTTATTTTCAATGACGGCCTAGGAACAGTGGATTAACTGCCTTGTTCAGGGCAGAAGGACAGAGTTTTACCTTGTCAGCTCGGGGATTCAATCTAGCAACCTTTCAGTTACTTGTCCAATGCTCTAACCACTAGGATACCTGCCGCCCCATATGCAGTTCAGAAATAAATCAACCCTGTACACCATTGACGCTTAACAGAGTTTGACCGAGTTTGTTTGTTTAAGACACTGTCATGTCCATATTAGTGTCAAAATAAAGTGTTACCCAAATTGACTTGAATGTAAAAACAACCCACTTGGGTAAAAAACATACCAGTAGACTAAGCAAAATGGGAACAGTCAAACCAAAGATAGGATCACAGAGACACACTGTGTGATGTACTGTAAGATGTAAAAGTTCCAGACACTGGTCCACTCCACTCATAGGCTCATGCTTCTCCTCAGACGGTGTGGTCGAGTCAGCTGACCTGTGACAAACACTCCATGATCTACTACGGTGCAATGGGTTGCAGGGTCAATGCTCTGAATGTTCTGGTCTACGGACCAGCAGTTCTGAGGTGCTGTGGGTTCTATTGGTGGAGGAGACATGAAGAAGGAAGGTGAACTGATGGAGTAAGGGGGACTGATGCGATACCCTTCTGTCTGAGAGACTGAAGTCTCAGAGACAGAGCTAGAGTCAGTAATGCCCTTTCTGGAATACTCAAACACGTTCTTCATGAAGGCACTCTTGGTGTTGTGCTCCTTCTTGAAGAGGATGACGTAGCACTTGGGGAAGAAATGACAGCTGAGGATGCCATAGTTGGAGATGAGGATGACCACCATCTCCACTGCTGGCAGGTACATCCCAGAGGTGGTCACATAGACGGGCACAAATATCAGCCAGGACATCAGGTAGAGGAGCATGCTGAAGGTGATGAACCTGGCCTCGTTGTACTTCTGTGGCAGCTTTCGGCCTTTAAACGCGCAGGCAAAACATACGAGCGCCAGGACAGCGATGTAGCACAGCATCACACCAAACGCCACTTGGGAGCCTTCGTCACACTCGGCCAACACAGTGGTGGTGAAGACCGTGGCCTTCTCCCGGGGGCTCTGCAGGACCAGCCACAGGGTGCAGGTGAGGACCTGTAGGGCCACGCAGAGACAGATGATGGCATACGGTTGGTAGAGGCGGCGGAGAACATCCTTCCGGTCAGTGTTGAGCTGGAAGGCCAGCAGGATCTTCAGGGACTTGACCAAGATGCAGGAAACACACAGGGTGAAGCTGAGGCCAAACAGCACCTGACGCACCTTGATGACGAGATGAGAAGATATGAGACATTGAGACAGAAATGTATTCTCTCTTTGTATTTAGATTTTCTTTCAGTTTACAAACTAAATTCCTTACCACAAAGTAACAAAAGGTTCAGAACAATACACACACAATAAACCATGAATTCACAAAATAACACTGATACATTCAGGCAGTACATTATAGCAGTGTTTCCCAAACTGTGTGTACCGTACATACCTTACACTGTAGGCTGCTGGGATGACCTACAAAGAACACAGCACTAACAAAACTTCCCACGAGAGAGAGCAGGATGATCTGGGAGAGAGGCCCCCCGGCAGCCCTCACAACGGGGGTCTGGTGGTGGTGTAGGAAGAGAGCCCCCACCAGGAGAACCAGGACGATGCCCAGGGCCGCCAGTGTCAGCAGCGCCACCGCAAAGCCATCCTGCCAGGAAAAGAACTCCAGGGTCTTATGGGTACACCCAGAGCTCCCTTCCAGGGACCACTCTGTCTTTGTGTCACAAGAGAGACACTCGTCCATGTCTGGAGAGAAGGGTTGTAAGGTAGGATATTACTTGAACAACTGTCTAGCATTTAGAGATATGTGTGTTGTTGCCTAGTCCTAAATGTTTTGGATAAGAACAGTGTTGGGAAATCTTAGATAACATATTGAAGACATGGAGGAAGATTGTGTGAACAATAGGGCAACACCTGTTTACTGAGGAGAGATAGAGTACAGGGAGAGACAGGACAGGAGAACTAACCAGTGTTGTTGGAGTAGTGGTTCTCAGTGCAGTTGATGCATTCATAGCAGCAGGTGTGCTGACCCTGAGCAAACTTCTGGAACTTCCCAGGTTCACAGCTAGGCGAGCAAACAGACACCACATCCTGCACCGGGACACAATGACCTAATTTAAATGGCTGACTGTCACACCCTGAGTGGGCATTCTATGTTGTGTGTCTAGTTTGTCTGTTTCTGTGTTTGGCCTGATATGGTTCTCAATCAGAGGCAGGTGTTAGTCATTGTCTCTGATTGGGAACCATATTTAGGTAGCCTGTTTGGTGTTGGGTTTTGTGGGTGATTGTCTCCTGTGTCAGTGCCACACGGGACTGTTTCGGGTTTACACGTTTTATGGTTTTTGTAGTTTATTCATGTATAGTTTTCTTATTAAAAACAAACATGAATTTCAACCACGCTGTATTTTGGTCCTCCTCTCCTTCGACGGAAGAATCCCGTTACACTGACCCAAGAAAACTGTGACTTAATTCTATTAATAGTAGTATTCAAACAAGTCTTTACGTGTAAGGCCAGTTTCCTGGGCACAGTTTAAACTCTCTCTCGATTTAAAACCGTGTTCAATAGGCCAGGTATATTCAAACTATTCAACCAATGATTATATGCTCTGGTAATTATGAGTTTTGTTTTTTAGATCATCACTGAGATCTAACAGGAATGTGTGTTAACAGACAGGTGCTCCCAGTATGTGCCAAGGTATGTGGTTTTCACATTCAAACAATGCCCATTGTTTCACTGATTAGGAGTTATTTAATTTCCATCTTTACTTGTTTTACAGTTTAGCTGAGAAGTCTCTCAAACCGGTATGTTTAGTTGTTCTCTTTCGTCACTTTGTGAAAGAAAGTAGATTATTTGACATTCCGGCCTGTTTGTCTCTCTATGTGAAGTTGGATAGGTTAATATGGATGTGTATTTGAACCTTTGTGTGGCAGCCTAGCAAACAGACTAAAAGAGATTGAGACCTGACCTTAACACGAACCTGAACCCTCAACCTAACCCTTACCCTCAGGTCAGTGAGATTGTTGGTGTTTCCGCTGGTATAGCTGAAGCTGTTGTTGTTGTTGTTTGGATGGTACTCAGCTACAACGTCAAGGACGTTGATGACCCCTTTCACAGACCTCCACAAGGTTACATCATAGCCCAGGTTGATGTCTCCTTTCTGGTCAAAACTGTAGTTTTTCCCCTCCAGCTCAAAGCAACTGTCCTTCAGGGCTCCAAGCACCTGAAATGAATGCAAATGTATTTTCATATGTAAGTTCACATACCATAGACCCAAGCCATATCCAAAATACACTGTGTATAGAAAACATTGAGAACACCTGCTCTTTCCATGATATCGACTGACCAGATGAATCCAGATAAAAGCTGTGATCCCTTATTCTTGTCACATGTTAAATCCACTTCAATCAGTGTAGATGAAAGGGAGGGGACAGGTTAAAGAAGTATTTTTAAGACTTGAGACTATCGAGTCATGGATTGTGTATGTGTGCTATTAAGTGCCTTTTAACGGGATATGGTATTATGTGCCAGGTGTTAAGAACTGCAACGTTGCTGGGTATATCATGCTCAACAGTTTCCTATGTGAATCAAGAGTGGTCCACCACCCAATGGACATCCAACCAACTTGACAAAACTGTGGGAAGCATTGGAGTCAACATGGGCCAGTATCACTGTAGACCACTTTCGACCCCTTGTAGAGTCCATGCCCCAACAATTTGAGGCTGTTCTGAGGGCAAAAGTGGGGGTGTAGCTACATATTAGGAAAGTGTTCCTAATGTTTGTTATATTCAGTGAATATTAGATGAGATACAGTGTATAAGTAAAGTCTGATGTGCTGTAGACATGAGGAGTTGTGCAGTAGCTACCTCCCAGGGTTGGACATTGCCTGGTGTCTTGCAGTCCTTTTTGCTGCAGATATCAGCCACTGCATGGGCTATGGCACTGACAGCCATCTCCACATTGAAGACTAAGTTCACAGAGCTGTTGTTTAGCAGGATCTCTGCTGGGACAGTGAAGGAGGACCCAAACCCGGGATCTCCCGACTTGTTTAGCAGTGAGTAGAACTCCTTTAGGAAGGAGTTGTTTCCTATGACATCATTGATGTCACTCAGGTTCATCAGGTAGCGAGTGAAAGGAGCCAGGTTGCCTCTTTTGAAGGAGAAGCCCACCACATTGCCAATATCTGGGAGGTCCATTTCTCCCAGGACCTCCTTGGACGAGGACCAGCTGTCACTGGCCACCCATACCCTCTCCCCCGACCCCAGACTCCTCAGCTTCTGGTATAGGTACATCATCTGAGTAGGCTTGGCGAATGACACCACCACCTTGACATTGGGGTTCCGGTGGAGGGTGGCGGCGGCTTGGTTGATTGCTGATTCGCTTTTAGGACTGGTTAGTGAATTAGGGAGGATCTCCTTGAAGGCCACACAGATCCCTGAGGTGGTTGCCTGGGAGACGAAGCTGTCCAAGGCAGAGCGGCCGTAGTCTCCATCCGTTGTGACCACGCCCACCCAGGTCCATTTGCTGTCGCTAAGCAACTGGACCATGGCCTGTGTCTGGTACACGTCGCTAGGTACGGTCCTCAGGAAAGCAGGGAAACGGTTCTTGTCACTCAGGATGATGGCGGTGGAGGCGTAACTGATCTGTGATGATTCGAAGAGAGAATTAATTTCCGTCTACATTGTGTTGGATTGATTTGGCCATCCATCTGTATCATCATTGCTGTCCATTTAATTTATTCAACACAACTCAGTAATTTATTATTATTTATGTTGTTACTGTCCATCAACCGTCACTCTGTGGGTGGGTTTTGGCTGCTTACTTGAGGGATGAGCTTTAGGTTGAGTTGCCGGGCAACGGAGATGGAAATCTCAGAGGAAGTGGCCCCTATGACGGCCATAATTGGCGGGGAAGAGTTAGAGGTGTTGGCCCCTCCCCCACAGTCCGTGGTGGGATCCTTTGAAGTAAAGAATGTACGTCATTTAAATGAGATGCTGGCCAATGGAAAATAAACTATACAAATGAGGAATAGGTCACACACTTATCTATACTTGCTGTGGATTTGATTTGACCAACGTTTCGGCTAAAGAGCCTTTACCTGTGTGAAGTCAGCTGTGGCCCTCAGAGCGGTGGTGACATCAGAGCAGGAGTCGTGGATACGGTACCCCAGAGAGATCCCTAGTGTAGTCAGGACAGGGGATCTGTTGGCCGACTCTACAGCGTGGATCATAGCCAATGCCTGGGTGAACCCGTCCATGCTGAACCTGTTTGTGTGTGTGTGTGTGTGTGTGTGTGTGTGTGTGTGTGTGTGTGTGTGTGTGTGTGTGTGTGTGTGTGTGTGTGTGTGTGTGTGTGTGTGTGTGTGTGTGTGTGTGTGTGTGTGTGTGTGCGTGCATTTTTGTGTAAGGTACATAAGGCATAGTTGGATCATCACACTGTCTGTGGTTAACCTGTCAGAATAAATTAACTCTTTCTCACGAACACTTAGTCATAAATGCGGACAGAATCGCATACACCCCACAGAGAAGGAGAGAGAGAATCCTCAGGAATCTCTTTACAACACCCAATCTTATTTTGGCACTTACTGTACCTGGCACACTGTGGTTCATGGGGTGCTGAGATGTTGGGGGATTCCTCTACTCCCTCATGGATGGGAAACAGCCCTCCAATGATGATATCTCCTGGTGCTGTGGCTCCTGCTGCTTTGAAGTCTCCCACTTTGGCATTGCCCTTCTCCAACAAGGACAAGATGACTAACAGGTGGAGAACATCCCCCATCGGTGCCATTTTTCTCTGGTGGTACTGTCCAATTCTCAATTTTGGTGTCTCGTTGCAGTTTCTCTCACACACTCCCGCTCCCTCCCCGACTGTGTCTGTCTGTCAGTCTCTCTCTCACCCTCTCTCTCTCACTGCCTCCATCTCTCTCTCTCTCTCTCTCTCTCTCTCTCTCTCTCGCTCTCTCTTCCACTCCCTGTCCCTCTCTCTCACTCTGTAAGCTCATCTAGCAGACTGACACAGTGACCTGACAGTATCTTCAGCAAAAACACACCTGTTGCTTCCTCCTAATCTCATCTGATGTCTGCATAACCCTGCCCCCTCCCAGCCCAGCCCACTCTCTCTGACAGACATCCACACTGACTGACTCACTTGCTCCAGCTAAAGATGACAAGTCACACAAATGTAAGTCACAGCTGATCTCTATCTGAAGTACAATATAAACATTTATTGTTGAAGGGGAAAGACTTAAGTGTGTTGACTGACTCACTGCTTTTCCTGAAATGTTCTCACAATACCCAAGTGTTTTTTTTAACACTCGGATAACACAGTGTATTCGGAATGTATTCAGAACCCCTTGACTTTTTCCACATTTTGATACGTTACATCCTTATTCTAAAATTAATTTAATAGTTTTTTTCCCCTCATCAATTTACACACAATACTCCATAATGCAATACACCATAAAGCAAAAACAGTTTTTTTTTGCAAAAGTATTACAAATACACTGAAATATCACATTTACATAAGTATTCAGACCCTTTAATCGGCACTTTGTTGAAGCACCGTTGGCAGCGATTACAGCCTCAAGTATTCTTGGATATGACGCTACAAACTTGGCACACCTGTATTTGGGGAGTTTCTTCCATTGTTTTCTGCAGATCCTTTCAAGCTGTCAGGTTGGATGGGGTGTGTCGCTGCACACCTATTTTCAGGTCTCTCCAGAGATGCTTGATCGGGTTCAAGTCCGGGCTCTGGCTGGGCCACTCTCAAGGACGTTTAGAGACCACTTTTGCATTGTCTTGCTGTGTGTTTAGGGTCGTTGTCCTGTTGGAAGTTGAACCTTCTCCCCAGTCTGACAACCTGCTTCAGTGCGCTCAGGACAGGACTTCATCAAATATCTCGCTGTACTTTTCCCCATTAACCTTTCCCTCGCTCCAATCAAATCAAATCAATTGTTATTTGTCACATGCGCCGAATACAGCAGGTGTAGAGACATTACAGTGAAATGCTTACTTACAAGCCCTTAACCAACAATGCAGTTTTAAGAAAACGAAGTGTTCAGAAAAAATAGAAAATGAAAGTAACAAATAATTAAACAATAGTGATGCTATATACAGGGGGTACCGGTTAGTCGCGGTAATTGAGGTAATATGTACCTGTAGGTAGAGTGACTATGCATAGATAATAAACAGAGAGTATCAGCAGTGTAAAATAGGGAATGGGGGGCTTTGGGGTAGAAGCTGTTAAGAAGCCTTTTGGACCAAGATTTGGCACTCCGGTACCACTTGACATGCGGTAGCAGAGAGAACAGTCTATGACTAGGGTGGCTGGAGTCTTTGACAAGTTTTAGGGCCTTCCTCTGACACCGCCTGGTATAGCGGTCCTGGATGGCAGGAAGCTTGGCCTCGGTGATGTACTGGGCCGTACACACTACGCTCTGTAGTGCCTTGCGATCAGGGGCCGAGCAGTTGCCATACCAGGCTGTGATGCAACCCGTCAGGATGCTCTCAATGGTGCAGCTATAGAACATTTTGAGGATCTGAGGACCCATGCCAAATCTTTTCGGTCTCCTGAGGGGGAATAGGCTTTGTCGTGCCATCTTCAAGACTGTCTTAGTGTGTTTGGACATTGATAGTTTGTTGGTGATGTGGACACCAAGGAACTTGAAGCTCTCAACCTGCTCCACTATAGCCCCGTCGAAGAGAATGGGTGCATGCTCGGTCCTCCTTTCCCTGTAGTCCACAATCATCTCCTTTGTCTTGATCACATTGAGGGAGAGGTTGTTGTCCTGGCACCATACGGCCAGGTCTCTGACCTCCTGCCTATAGGCTGTCTCATCATTTTCGGTGATCAGGCCTACCACTGTTGTGTCATTGGAAAACTTGATGATGGTGTTGGAGTCATTTCTAGCCATGCAGTCATGAGTGAACAAGGAGTACAGGAGGGGACTGAGCATGCACCCCTGAGAGACCCCTGTGTTAGGTTCAGTGTGGCGGATGTGTTGTTACCTACCCTTACCACCTGGGGGTGGCCCGTCAGGAAGTCCAGGATCCAGTTACAGAGGGAGGTGTTTAGTCCCAGGGTCCTTAGCTTAGTTATGGGCTTTGAGGGAACTATGGTGTTGAACGCTGAGCCATACTCAATGAATTGCTTTCTCACATAGGTGTTCCTTTTGTCCAGGTGAGAAAGGGTAGTGTTGAGTGCAATAGAGATTGCATCATCTGTGGCGGTATGCAAAATGAAGTGGGTCTAGGGTTTTTGGCATAATGGTTCCGCTCCTGACAGTTTCATTCTTTGGGACACATTGAAGGCCTATCTGAGGGGACCGATCATTTCCTATACTAAAGGGCTGAAGAGAAAACACGGTGCGGAACTGAGTGCCCTTGAATCTGAAATCTCCGAGCTAGAGAGAACCTACCAAAGAGGCCCGACTAAAGATCTATACAGGCTTTTGGTAAATAAAAAACTTAAATATAATATTCAGGACACATATCAAGCTGAGAGGGCCATCACTAAATCAAAACAGCGTTATTACGAGCTTGGAGAGAAAGCTCACAAAGTATTGGCATGGCAACTGAAAGCAGAGGAAAGTAAGAGGACAATTAATGCTATAGAAACTCTTACTAATGAGATCTTTCGACCCTATTGAAATTAATAATACTTTTAAGAAATACTATGAAGACCTCTACACTTCCCAATCAAGCGATGATCTATCAGAGATCGACTCCTTTCTCTCCTCTCTCATCCTCCCATGACTGTCAGGGGAAGACAGTGAACGCCTGCGTGAACACTTCTCAGTTCCTGAATTGTTGGAGGCAATTAAATCTTTACCTTCTAATAAATCTCCTGGGGAGGATGGCTTCCCTCCAGAGTTCTATAAAGAATTTAGGGAGCTGTTGGTCTCCTATCTTTATGGAGGTACTTAAAAAAGCCAGGGAAGACTACTGCTTTCCAGAGTCTTTCTCTCAAGCAGTGATTGCTGTAATCCACAAGAAAGGGAAACACCCGCTAAAGTGCGCCTCCTATAGACCAATCTCTCTCCTTTAACACAGATTGTAAACTGGTCACCAAGATGCTATCTAAGAGACTGGAGTCATGTCTTCCCCTGTTGGTCAACCCAGATCAGACTGGCTTCATAATTAATAGATTGTCTACCAATAATCTCAGAAGGTTCTTTGATATAATTCACCTTGCTAACAAAAACAAAATACCTAGTGTCGCAGTCTCCTTCGACGCTGAAAAGGCCTTTGATAGGGTTGAATGGCCATACCTCTTTCGCATTTTGGAAAAGTTTGGTTTAGGTACCGTGTTTGTAAATTTGATAAAATCACTCTACAAATCTACTAAAGCTAGGATTGCTACCAATGGGATTACTTCCTCCTCTTTACCTCTTTATAGGGGGAACAGACAAGGTTGCCCAATTAGCCCCCACCTCTTTGCTCTTGCCATCGAAATGTTGGCTGAGGCTATTAGAACGTGCCCTGACATACATGGCTTTGAGGTGGGCCCCCATACCCATAATTTATCACTCTTTGCGGACAACCTTATCTTATTTCTAACAAACCCAGAACACTCCCTCTCCCACTTGCAGATCCTACTACAGTGTTATAGTTATTTCTCTGGATATAAGGTCAATTTTGATAAAAGCGAAATCTTACCGCTGTCTGTCTTTGACCATCATACCATCAACCATCAATAATGGTGGATGATAATCTGAACAACCTCTATAAACTCAATCTGGCCAGTTTGTTGCAAAAGGTGGAGGGTGACCTTTGTAAATGGATACCTCTCACCCTACTGGGTAGAGTCAATGTAATTCAAATGAATTTCCTGCCTGTGTTACATCCACATTGACTGATCCAGTTTAATTTCCTCCATCAGCTCTATATCACCCCATCTAGACTGCACAAGTTCAACCCAGATATCTCCTCCCTATGTTTTAGATGTGGCTCAGATGAAGGAACATTCCTCCATTCCACTTGGCAGTGTTCAAAATGACGCGGTTTCTGGCAGGGGGTATGCGATACCATATCCTCAATTCACGGGGTTGCATTCCCTTCAGACCCGGAGGTCTGTCTACTGGGTAACTTTACTAACACATTTACATTACATTTACATTTAAGTCATTTAGCAGACGCTCTTATCCAGAGCGACTTACAAATTGGTGCATTCACCTTATGACATCCAGTGGAACAGCCACTTTACAATAGTGCATCTAAATCTTTTAAGGGGGGTGAGAAGGATTACTTTATCCTATCCTAGGTATTCCTTAAAGAGGTGGGGTTTCAGGTGTCTCCGGAAGGTGGTGATTGACTCCGCTGTCCTGGCGTCGTGAGGGAGTTTGTTCCACCATTGGGGGGCCAGAGCAGCGAACAGTTTTGACTGGGCTGAGCGGGAACTGTACTTCCTCAGTGGTAGGGAGGCGAGCAGGCCAGAGGTGGATGAACGCAGTGCCCTTGTTTGGGTGTAGGGCCTAACACCAATCTTAGGCAAAGCCATACTATAAAGCTAACATAAATATTGCTAGTGATTGCCAAGAAATGTATTGCCTTGAAATGGAAATTGGATTCCTCCCTGCCATTTGCAATGTGGCTATCGGAAGTTAATAGTTGTATCCCTTTGGAGAAAATCACTTACTGCTTGAGGAATAAGTTAAAGACATTTTACAGAATTTGGCAACCTTTTATTGACTATATGGAGAATCTCCCCCCTCATCTCATTGATTGAATCTCTATATAATCCTCACATAATGTTTCACACGTAATGTATAATATGTACCGTAATTTCTGGACTATTAAGCGCACCTGAATATAAACCGCACCCACTGAATTATTAATAAATATGTATTTTGTACATAAATAAGCCGCACATGTCTATAAGCCGCAGGTGCCTACCGGTACATTGAAACAAATTAACTTTACACAGCTTTTAAACGAAACATGGCTTGTAACAAAAATAAATAGGCTTTAACGAAACACGGTTTGTAACAAATTAAACAGTAGCCTACCAAGAAAGTCATTGGTCACTATCTTCCTCCTCCTGTGCACTGAAACCACTGAAGTCATCTCCTTCGGTGTCGGAGTTGAATAGCCTCAGAATTGCTTCATCCGATGTTGGATCGTTTTCATTGTCACTCTCGTCACTTTCATCCGGCTGAGCTCATGCTGCCCCTTTAACACGCAGCAGTCCAGCCTTTCGAAACCCGTTGATGATAGTGGATTTTTTGACAATGCTCCATGCTGTCAGACCCCACTGGCAGACTTGACCATAAGTTGCTCTTCGCATGCGGCCCGTTTTAGTGAAGCATTTCTCCCCAATTGTCATCCAAGCCTCCCACTGAACACGGAGCGCCACCTTAAATGCACGATTTACACTGATGCCGAGTGGCTGCAAATACTTTGGGCCATCTGCTTTTCTTCCCTCTGAAAGCCTGTGGCTCAGTTGGTAGAGCATGGCGCTTGTAACGCCAGGGTAGTGGGTTCGATTCCCGGGACCACCCATACGTAGAATGTATGCACACATGACTGTAAGTCGCTTTGGATAAAAGCGTCAGCTAAATGGCATATATTATTATTATATTAAAGCATTTGTTGTGTCATTTTGTTTGAGTCAGTTCCTCACGCTGCTGTTTCCAACGTCTTATCATCGACTCATTAAGGCCAAGCTCTCGTGCAGCAGCTCTATTTCCTTTTCCAACAGCCAGATCGATCGCCTTCAACTTGAAAGCTGCATCATATGCATTTCTCCTTGTCTTTGCCATGATGAGGGTGACAAATTACTACTGTAATCAGAGTGATGGGAAGTTTGAGTGCGCTCGATTTACGTCACATTATGTGACGGTGCTCAGTTTTTTTGAAAGTGGGAAAAATCCATAAATTAGCCGCGTCATTGTATAAACCGCGAGGTTCAAAGCGTGGGAATAAAGTAGCGGTTTATAGTCCGGAAATTACGGTAGCCTACGGCAGGTGATCCAATGTCTCATTTTTTTTTTTTATTATTGTATGTTTGTATAAATAATTATAATTCTTTTTTTGTTACGCTCATGTTACTGTCACTTTGTCCTATCGTTGTCTAATATCTTTTCACTTTTGTTTTGAATGTTCTTAATTGGAAAATGCAAAAATAAAAGATATTTAAAAAAAAGAATTATGAAGTGCCTTAGACTGCTGCTCCCGAGTGCTTGAGGCATCATAAAGTGACTAGTGATACCTTTTATTAAATCCATTTATTCAATTTATGGCAAGAGATTAGAGTCTGTATGTTGGCAGCAGCCACTCTGTTAGTGATGGTTGTTTAACGACCTCAGTTCATGTCTCTTATCCTGTAAGTTCATGACTAGTCTCCTTTCCAATGGTGTTTGTTCTTCACGGGTTGCCCTTTTATTGTGGCAACAGGTCACACATTTTGCTGCTGTGATAGCACACTGTGGTATTTCACTCAATAGATATGGGAGTTTATCAAAATTGGGTTTGTTTTCAAATTATTTTGGGTCTGTGTAATCTGAGGGAAATGTGTCTCTATGGTCATACTTTTGGCAGGAGGTTAGGGAGCGCAGCTCAGTTTCCACCTCGTTTTGTGTGCAGTGTGCACATAGCTTATCTTCTCTTGAGAGCCCACACTGACATCCACACTGACTGACTCACTTGACTCCAGCTAAAGGTGACAGACAGACAAGTCACACAAATAAGTAATGGATGATATCTATCTGAAGTGCAATATAAAAATGTTTTTGTTCAAAGTGAAAGACTCAAGTGTGGTGACTCCCCTCTTTTCCGGAAATATTCTCACAAGACCCAAGTTTTTTATTTTTTTACATTTGGATAACACTTAAGTGTTTATTGAGTCAGCCAATACATTTATTTCACAAGACATGCCACCGTTTGTCTTTGCTCCCTTTATTAGTTCATCCAGAGTAGAATACATGCATAAAATACAAATCATAGAAATAGTTATACTAGAGGGTGCTAAAATGTTGTTCCTATGGTAAGTAATAAACCTCATTCAGGCTATGTAATAATACCTGTTCAACGGTCAAATAGGGGTGGTTATATTTGTCCTGTTTCACACATGTACAAGTGTGTAAGCTATTCATTGTGTGGTGAAATGGACATGTGGTTCTTGGATATCCCCCTCCCCCTGAGAAACCCTGGGAGAGTGGAGTCACAGCATGGGATCAGCCATTATTGATGTAAACCCAGGCACTCAACTAGCACAATACTGTCACCTACAGCATAATTATCATGGTCACAGCTTGGATGGAAATATATCCTGTACCTTCTGTAGTAGTGAGATCTCATCAAAAGAATCAGCTAACAGCTTCGTCCCCTCAATGTAGTTGTACCTGAGAGAGAAAAACAAGATTCACTATTTTACTGAAGATGACGTTTTCCATGATTAATCTGCCATGTAAAAAAAATCTAAAACAAATTTAGGGGAGAAACGTCTGGAATCGTATCTCTTCTTTTCTCATCTCCTCTTACCTGCTGATCTTCTCATTCTGAGAGTGCTCTCCATCATCACACTCTCTTGCCTGTCTCCTTCCATCTCCTCTTGGAAGTTCAGCGCGATAGGGATGGTGGAGCCCTCACGGATCAGCTCCGGTTCCATCTCCTCTTGGAAGTTCAGCGCGATAGGGATGGTGGAGCCCTCACGGATCAGCTCCGGTTCCATCTCCTCTTGGAAGTTCAGCGCGATGGGGATGGTGGAGCCCTCACGGATCAGCTCCGGTTCCATCTCCTCTTGGAAGTTCAGCGCGATAGGGATGGTGGAGCCCTCACGGATCAGCTCCGGTTCCATCTCCTCTTGGAAGTTCAGAGCGATGCGAAGTTCAGCGCGATAGGGATAGGGATGGTGGACGTCAGGTTCCATCTCCTCTTGGAAGCCCTCACGGATCAGCTCCTTCCATCTCCTCTTGGATCAGCTGGTGGAGTCCGGTTCCATCTCCTCTTGGAAGTTCAGCGATAGGGATGGTGGAGTCCTCACGGATGCTCCAGTTCCATCTCCTCTTGATTCAGGTGGGATGGTGGAGCCCTCACGGATCACCATCTCCTCTTGGATTCAGCTCCCTCACGGTTCCATCTCCTCTTGGAAGTTCAGCGCGATAGGGATGGTGGAGCCCTCACGGATCAGCTCCGGTTCCATCTCCTCTTGGAAGTTCAGCGCGATGGGGATGGTGGAGCCCTCACGGATCAGCTCCGGTTCCATCTCCTCTTGGAAGTTCAGCGCGATAGGGATGGTGGAGCCCTCACGGATCAGCTCCGGTTCCATCTCCTCTTGGAAGTTCAGCGCGATAGGGATGGTGGAGTCCTCACGGATCAGCTCCGGTTCCATCTCCTCTTGGAAGTTCAGCGCGATAGGGATGGTGGAGCCCTCACGGATCAGCTCCGGTTCCACTCCAAACACTAACACAAGGATAAACCACATCTTAACTTAAACAATGAAGTTAGACATGGTTTCAAATGAGAGAGGTTATGTAAATGGCCTCTACAAATGACCCTCTCTGACTGCCCTTTGTCTGGCAACGTACAGTGGGTCCTTCAGGTTAGCCACCTATGGTTTAGCCCCAACAGTTGTGGTCACCCTCAGCCTGTTAGGACTTTTTAGAGTGGAGAAGACCTGCTGAAGGTGCTCCTTCACCTGTGAAACATGGTATTGTGACAGAGGAGAGTTGGACATGGAGGCTTGAAGAGGGTGGCTATGTTAGGATTGGTCTCTGGGTTTTAAATATACACATGGACCAAGTGACCAAGATAGAGCGAGCCAACGTCTATACTGTACACTTACTCAGAGACCAATATAATTTACATTTTGGTAATTTAGCAGACGTTGATCCTTAAAGGATTTGTTATGGGTATTCTCCTGTCCCAACCCTGGTACACCTGTCATTCAAACCATGACAGGTAGATACTCTGTACCTTCCTCTCCACATCTGGAGGGTCCATGTTGGGGACCTGTCGGATGGAGAACTTCCCTGTGCCCTTTTTGGTGTTGACAGTTTTGGTGCTTGGTTCTGAGATGGCCCCCTGGATCCCATGGATGGACAAGGATGGGTTACAATTCATCACTGACATTGAATTATCTTCATCTCCTCCAGGTCAAAGCTGATGTTGTCATAGAGCTTCCTCTCATCCTCAGTGAGGGGCGCGACATCATCAGTGACCCCAGGAACCAGGATCTTACCTGTGTATTCTAACAGACTTCCTGTTTGGGAGGAATAAGAAATAATGAAGACATTTTGGGATGAATCATGTTTTAACTGTAACTGAGTTTGGGTAAGCACCTTAGCTCACATACACCTTTATCTTCATTTTTTGCTTGGTGCAGGGACTTCTGACCTGAACTATAACGGAATGAATATATAATTTTGTCTATCAGACAAGAGAGTTGCGCCTCTCTTTTTTTGAAGATTGGATAGAGCTGTCAGTCAAACGCCTCTGTATCTCACCCAGTAAGGCTATCAGATCTGATATGGGCTCCTGGATTGAACCCCCATACACTCCAGGATGGAAGTCCAGTTTAGGGCTATCAACCTGAAACAAGTAACAGGAATATACTGAACAAATGGTACCATGGTAGAGTGTGTCATATTTTTATTTGAGCAATCAAATGAGCTATATCATCACCTCCACAAAGAAATAGCTGCTCCCTCTGGTTCCATAGGTCAGGGCTGGGGTTCTGGTCGCGCATACGTTGTCAGAGATCACTATGAAGTCCATATCTGCAAAGAAGCTGTCGTTTCTCTTCCTGGTCAACTCCAACAGACCGTATGAGCCCACCTCCTCCAGACCCTCAATGATGAGTTTTATATTCACTGGTATCTCCTGAAATCATTAGATCCAGGCAATCCTACCAGTCAGTGACACGTCTCTAATTCACATACTGTTTGACTCCACTACAATCCCACAAATGGTTTTATATTCAGACTCACAGATTACCCCAAACATTGAGGTTATGATACATGCATTACAGAATCCCTTTAATAACCATTGCTATGTTAAGCTACACTGCATGGGTTAGATAATGTCTGAAAACTAACTAGAGACCGCAAGCAGAACATTAAGATTCAGATTTCAGCTGTGCTGTTTCAGGGCAAATCCTAACCTTCTCTGTGGCCTGGTAGGACTCCACAGCATGAAGCCAGGCCAGGACCGGCCCTTTGTTGTCCGTGGCCCCTCGCCCATACAGGTTACCGAGGGAACCAAAAGCATGAACCACCTTCATCCTCATATTGTCACATTTGTAATACCAGGGAACATTAGCTTGCTGAATCTGGCCTATGGATAGCAGGCAGGAAACCTGGTTGTGATTATATCATCTAAGGTTTATTAAAAGATTCCGTATGGGAGCAGCAAAACAGTGAGTGGACATTCCTCTTTTCTTTACTATTTTGCTTCGGTTTCTCTCTATTCACCTCGCTACAGCACAAGAACATGTATATTTGTATCATTATACAGTTCAGTAACAGAGTATAGGTATGAGTACCAACTCCAAGTAGAATGTCATAATAGTGCTCATTCCTCACCTGAACAGACTGATTTTGGTGGTCATCTATGTATTGATACAGTGGTTCCAACATGCCTGCAGCTCCAGGAGAAGAGGAGAAAGAAGAGGAAGCCGATGTGTGGAGTAACAGGAACGCAACAACAATGAACTTTGTCTGTGAGGGAGAGTAAGATGCCACAGGAAGCCAGTGATGATAACAACCAAGTAATAACTTACTCCATACGGTACATTCTAGCAATATTTGCCTCAATCTAGTTCTACTGGCTTCTACTTGTCTCTAGCTACTGACTTATATACTTGTAGAGGGGAATGGGTGGTTTGGTGAGTTTAGATTTCCATGTTACTCCTGACAGTGTGGGGGCATAGAAGTAGAATTCCAAAACAACACACATCAGTGACTTGAACGGAATTGTCTGTTCTAGTAATTCAAAGTCTATGGTTGTAGGTAGTCTCTGGTATCTGACTGACTTGATTGGACTCTGCCAGGGCTTGAGGATCAAAGATCAGGGTGCAGTATGACAAAAAACACAACTTAGCACTGTCTCAACTGGGAATACTGTTGAACTTTCTAACAGAACTAATACAGAGGATGAAGGATGCTAACAGAAGTTACAGTTGGTGATGCCATAATGCTGTCTTAACAATATCTAGGTTACAGTACATGACACCAGCAAGCTTAGCTGCTCATGCAAACCCTGTTATGCATGCATACACATGACCCCACTCAGGCCGTCATACAATCATATTGATGTTCAATATCACACACACTTTTCTGTTATGTTTACAAGTAATTTCACCCTTCTTCATCAAACCATCTATAAACATGCAGCCACTTCTGTTTTTCCATGACAACGTCTTTGTAGTGCACTTAATTAAGGAAGTCCATGAAAAAAATGTATACATGTTATGCTAAAATAGTAAAGACTCACCATAATGCTGAAGAAAAGAGTTTCCATATGCCGAACATAAGGAGAGAACTGCAATTTGTGCTGCTCTTTGTTTTTGTGGCTGCTCTTATGTCTTGGAGTCAGGGATGGTATTGGGAAACACTTCTTTATGTCTTGGAGTCAGGGATGGTATTGGGAAACACTTCTTTATGTCTTGGAGTCAGGGATGGTATTGGGAAACACTTCTTTATGTCTTGGAGTCAGGGATGGTATTGGGAAACACTTCTTTATGTCTTGGAGTCAGGGATGGTATTGGGAAACACTTCTTTATGTCTTGGAGTCAGGGATGGTATTGTGAAACACTTCTTTATGTCTTGGAGTCAGGGATGGTATTGTGAAACACTTCTTTATGTCTTGGAGTCAGGGATGGTATTGGGTCTTGGAAGGGATGGTATTGTGAAACACTTCTTTATGTCTTGGAGTCAGGGATGGTATTGTGAAACACTTCTTTATGTCTTGGAGTCAGGGATGGTATTGTGAAACACTTCTTTATGTCTTGGAGTCAGGGATGGTATTGTGAAACACTTCTTTATGTCTTGGAGTCAGGGATGGTATTGTGAAACACTTCTTTATGTCTTGGAGTCAGGGATGGTATTGTGAAACACTTCTTTATGTCTTGGAGTCAGGGATGGTATTGTGAAACACTTCTTTATGTCTTGGAGTCAGGGATGGTATTGTGAAACACTTCTTTATGTCTTGGAGTCAGGGATGGTATTGCGAAACACTTCTTTATGTCTTGGAGTCAGGGATGGTATTGGGAAACACTTCTTTATGTCTTGGAGTCAGGGATGGTATTGTGAAACACTTCTTTATGTCTTGGAGTCAGGGATGGTATTGGGAAACACTTGTTCTTTATATATTGGCGTGGTGGATATTGGTTAACACTTGACAATGTTCTTTCTAAAGCATCCCAGACAAAAAAGATTCAGAAAACACAGTGCGTCAAACCAGTTTTATTTGCTCTATCAAGTAGACATTTGTATGTGAATGAGAGAGAAATTGTCTTGGAGAGGGATGAGAGATATATTGGCATTGAGACAATGTTCTTTCTAAAGATCCCAGAAAAAAAGGAGGAACCAGTTTTATTTGCTCTAGGGGGAATGAAAGATTCAGAAAGAGAGGAGGAACGTGAGGGGGAAGAAAGATTCAGAGAGAGAGGGAGGCAGAGTGTTGAGGCTATATCAGATGCCAAGAACTCACAGGGTTTCTGGAATGTTTTGCTTAGAGGGAAAGAAACAAGAAAAGTTACCAGTTAATGTCAGGAAAAAGGCTAAACAAAGCCAGACTCCACTGATGGGATCTCATACAAGCTAAACAATATAGAACTGTCTTATAACGGTGTTGATGAAAAGAGGTGCTCTCAGTCCTTCTTGAGATGGGCCACTTCATGGAGGTACGCGATGAACAACTTGGTCCCCTCTATGTAGTTGTACCTGGGAAAGGAATATAAACAGAAATAAGACATTGTTGATACGTCTATGTGTGTGTGTGTTCATGCATGCGTAAAAATCTATAAATGTCCATCGTCATTTTTTAAATACATACTGTATGATTGAAGGGCTAACCTGCTCATCTTCTCGTTCTGGGAGTGGAGGCCATCGTCGAAGCCTCCGATGGGCATCATGATGATGCTCTTCCCGGTCACGTCCTCAAAGGTCTTGGCGATGGGGATGGTTCCCCCTTCACGGATCAGGTCTGGCTCCACGTTAAACACTAGAGGAAAACAGTGACAAGTGTGACTGCGTCATAATGCATTATACCTGCAGTGGAGGAATACCAACTGCAACCAGTGGGATTAGAAGCCAGGTCTCCTGCTCACCAAGTCAATATCTTAACCGTTAGACCAAGAGTTCATCTGCAAGGTCCAAGGGTGTCATTTGGGAATTACAAGCCTCAGACAGGGCTACCTCTTCGCGAGATTGTCATTCCAAGTCCTTTCTGCTACACAAACATTACAATACCGCTGCACTATCATGCCTTAACCACTGATGGGTCTACAGTAGAACCACAGCACACTGGCTTCTTTTAGCGATGAGGATATGTATATATGTCTGGTAACTCTAAATACTACAGATAGGCCTATCACTGTGAAGCTACTGTTGTGCAATAAATGTCCACAGTCAGCTACTACACAATAATAATTACCCCTATGACCACTGTTCATACAAATACACATACAGACAGCATAAGAAATGTCCTTTGGTTTGTCCAGAGCAGAGTTGTCTAACTGTACCTCTCTTCACGGCTGCTTTCCCTGCCTCGTACAGAGGGTGCTTGGTGTCTGCTAACCAGGGCTTAGCCCCGATGATCATGGTCACCTTCAGCTTGTTGGGGCTCTTTCTCTTGGCAAACACAGAGTTCAGGTAGTCTGTGACCTACAACAGAACAAATATGTAACAGGCATACATGCAGTCTTCACGTCTATCTCATTAACTGAAACCAAACTGAAATAGTGAATAACTGAACAGTAAATGAACTGAATGAGCAGAATGAGGTACATTATAATAGTGTAACCTGGATGAATGTTCCCTTTTCTTGGATGTATTGTATAAAGAGAGTCTGAAGGTTATAACAATTCCAGAAATGTGTGTAACTGTGTGTAACTGCATCTACACTGTAATTGTGTTGTCATGCAACTGTACAATGCACTGGGTGAGAGGCGTGTACCACCTACTTGTTTCTTGACCACTGCTGGGTCCATGTTGGGGACCTGTCGAATGGAGAATTTGGCAATGACCTTAGCAGGGATGACAGTCTTGGAGCCAGGGCCAGAGAAGCCCCCTTCGATGCCATGGATGGTAACGGTAGGGTAACGCCAACGATGGGCCAGCAGATCTACCTGAGAAATCCAATTAAACTCTTATTTGTCACATGCACTGAGTACAACAAGTGAAGACTTTACTGTGAAATGTTTACTTACAATCCCTTTCCCAACAATGCAGTTAAAAAGTTTGAAAATGTACAAATAGATAAAAGACTAAATAAAATAATAAAAAAACATGATAAAAAAACAAAACAATAACGAGGCTATATACATACAGGCTAAACACAGAGAAACAGAGATAGGAGGAGTGAAAACCTTAAAAGAACACATTAAAAACTGTATTGCTTTTTGGAAAAAAATCCACTCCCCTGTGAATCACCTTGTTGCTGTACATGAGTTGACTGACGCCGATCTTGGACTTAAAGCTCTCAATGTCAAACTCAATATCCTGGTACATCTTCCACTCTTCGTCTGAGAGTGGGGCGACGGCCTCTCTGATGCCTGGAATGAGGATCTTTCCACTGGGGCTGATCAGTGTGTCTGGGTGTGGTAGAGATGGGTCAACACACAAGCAGTTCTTATGGACACACATTTGTAGGGATATCTAATATTTTATTATTTCTGCCAATAGAGAGCTCACACAGACACAAGGACGATAGCTTTGCATGCAAACATGAGCCAGCGATACCTATAAAGTAGGTGTTAAGATAGTTTGTAATACTGTCACTCAAAGAGGTGAAAAACTCACCCAATATGCCGATCAGATCTGTCATAGGCTCTATAACAGTGCCTCCATACACCCCTGAGTGTAGGTCCTGTTTTGGACCCTCTACCTACCAAACATACAAAGTCACCATGGCTATTCATTAATGATCTTGAAAAAGTAACGTCCCACAGAATTGGAAATGCCCCCAGCCCGTCCTACCTCAGCAAAGAAGTAGCAGTTCCCCCTGGTCCCGTAGGTGAGGGCGGGGCGTCGGCTCAGCCAACCACAGTCTGAGATGATGATGTAATCGACGTCGGAGAAGAATGTGTCTTTCTGTGCCACGATCATGGCGTCCAGGCCATTGGACCCGGTCTCCTCCATCCCCTCGATGATGAACTTCACATTGACTGGCAGGTCCTGCATGGGGAGAGGGCAGGGGGTGGAGAGGAGGAGGGGAAGGGAAAGGAGGAGTGGAAAAAATAAGAATGATTATAACAAAGGAAAGCTCCCTAATAACGGTCAGTTAGACTGCAAATTAACTTGTTTCACCACATCTCGTCTCTACATCTCCTATGAGTTCACTCTGATATCTCTTCTTACTGAACACTCACAATGCTGAGGGCCTGATAGGCCTCCACTGTATGGATCCAGGCTAAGACAGGGGCCTTGTTGTCAGACGCCCCTCTGCCGTAGAGGTTTCCTTAGAGGTAGAATCAAAGTCATTATTTTCAAATAAATGTCCATTATGTTCAGCTCACATTGACATTTAACATGCATGTATCAGTTACATTTCATTGGTTCAAAATATGTATGGTAAAAATCATCCCACACCCAAGTACTTGCTTCATTCCTTCACGTTAGTTACAATATCTAATGGCTGTTAGTTGTAGATAGATGTTTCTATGTGTTGGGTTTAGAATGGATTACTGTAAAGCACTGTAAAAAATCATTATAATACATTTGATTGCTGTGACTGTGAATGGCTGGAATCCATAGTTTACAGTTGGAACCCGTAACCTACCCTTGGAACATAGCCTACTGTTGCAACCCATAGCCTACTGTTGCAACCCATAGCCTACTGTTGCAACCCATAGCCTACTGTTGCAACCCATAGCCTACTGTCGCAACCCATAGCCTACTGTCGCAACCCATAGCCTACTGTCGCAACCCATAGCCTACTGTTGCAACCCATAGCCTACTGTAGGAACCCATAGCCTACTGTTGCAACCCATAGCCTACTGTTGCAACCCATAGCCTACTGTTGCAACCCATAGCCTACTGTTGCAACCCATAGCCTACTGTTGCAACCCATAGCCTACTGTTGCAACCCATAGCCTACTGTTGCAACCCATAGTCTACTGTTGCAACCCATAGCCTACTGTTGGAACCCATAGCCTACTGTTGGAACCCATAGCCTACTGTTGGAACCCATAGCCTACTGTTGGAACCCATAGCCTACTGTTGCAACCCATAGACTACTGTTGCAACCCATAGACTACTGTTTGAACCCATAGCCTACTGTTTGAACCCATAGCCTACTGTTGCAACCCATAACCTACTGTTGCAACCCATAATCTACTGTTGGATACCATAGCCTACCCTTGAAACATAGCCTACTGTTGCAACCCATAACCTACCGTTGGATACCATAGCCTACCATTGGAAGCCATACCCAACCGTTGGAACCCACAGCCTACCGTTGGATACCATAGACTACTGTTGGAAGCCATAGCCTACCGTTGATGTCTGTCAGGTTGTAGGGTTCAGTGGCCCAGCCGTCCTCTAACTTAGCAGGCTGGACATCCACATGTCCGTACACACAGACTGTCTGCTTACTGGGGTCACTGCCAAACTGGGCTGTCACCACCTTGGGTAAGGCCACTGTCTTTCCATCAGGCAGCTAAGCATGGTGATAAAAGACACGGTAGATGCAGAAAATTACCTGAATACAGTTTGCAAGGCAGGGAGCATTTCTGGTAACACCCAACTTTTAGTATTTATTTCTGCAAACCAGTCTGATCTGCTACCAAAGGACTTTAAAGACTACGCTAAAAAGCAAACAAAAAGATCCCATAACATAATCATTAAGTTGACCACATTTCAGAAAACGGACCTCTTGTACGCCGATGTCCACCAGTTCCACCTTCCCTCCCATGGCTTGTAGTTTCTCAGCCGTCATATCCATCATGCGATGGCAGTCTGGCCTCCTCAAGACATCACTGGAGTCGCTCTCTACAGCAACCCAGTCCCTCAGAGTCTAACACACACACACACACACACACACACACACACACACACACACACACACACACACACACACACACACACACACACACACACACACACACACACACACACACACACACACACACACACACACACACACACACACACACACAGTATTTATTTGTAGTGAATATTGTATTATCAAATAATAAAACAGTCAACATCATTATTCTGTTTAGAAACTTGCCTGTACATATTCCTCCTGATGGCTGTCAACATACTGGCTCAGCTCATCATACTCAAATAAGTGATGAGGATGAGTAGAGACACTTGATATAACAACAAGGAGCATGGAAGGCAGTTGCCAGATCGTCATCTCTAAAAAGAATAGAAGGATTTATTCACTTAAAATTAAGCAATGATGAAAGCAATTTAAGAAGAGACATTAATAAACAAATTATTACATTCTTAAAAAGCGAATTGTTATATTTCATTATGTCTCTCTACTCTTTTGTTCTTCAACTTTTAAACTATAATGACAAATAAAATAATTCTTACCGTAGCCTTAGTTTGGTACTTCTTTAATGTTGCCCTGTCTTCAGAACCCACTGGACTGGAGTCTCCGGAGACACACAGAGTTTTTATACCTCCGGTGACTGGCTCACCTCCTGATGGGAAGGGTCGTGAGGTCAAGCTAAACAAGCTGACAAATGATATTTTTCTCGCTGACAAGCACAATTGTGGCACAATTGATCCAACTCCAAGAAAGAATGCATGCTGTGTCCCCTCGACATGAACAACATGAAGTAATGAACAAAATACAGTGAAGGACTTAATAGTACGGTAATTTGTGGGGCCTTGCCTTAGTAGGCCTTAAAAAACAGATGGCCTAACAGGGGAGTTGTAGAATAACTACACTTGTTCACCTGCAACACTGGAAGCATAACTTCTGGCAGGGGTTAATAAACGCCTGGGTCTTTAACTGGTGAGGAGCCTCCACTGTGCTCGGTTTATCAATGGAAACATGCGTAGCCTCTGGTACATCCTAGCATCTCCACGTACGCAGAAGTTAAGTAAAAAATGTACGCATGGTTGATAAATGAGGCCCCAGAGCAGGCCCATTGTATTATGATTTCAATAGGCTGGTGCCTATGATGAGGACGCTCTTGGCGGTGGAGTGAGGATCAGAATGGAGTCTACAAATAAAAATAAAACAGGACACAAAAAAAAAACTGAAATGGCCCAATTCAAATCATAATACAATAGCCCTACTCTGGGGCCACATGTAGGTATACATTCTGCCTAGCTTCTGACCTAGGCCTTATTATATTCAAGAGTAATGGATTCTATTTCCCACACATCTAAAAGCCTTTTCTTTCTAAAGCCTGAGCCTTGGCTGGTGCCTATGATGAGGACGCTCTTGGCGGTGGAGTGAGGATCAGAATGGAGTGGCCACATTATACAAAATAGAAATGTTATAGAGTAAAACATGTAGGTCTACATTCTGCCTAGCTTCTGATAAGAGAATTTCCAATCCCACTGATAATAACAATCAATCAATAGCTCTGACCAATTCCTGAGGTTTGTAAGACCATGGGTATAATAATTAGTCAAAGACTCAGCTTATACAAAAGGTTAGTACAGTTTATTCAGAGAACGAACGTTCTAAAGTCAAGAATACAAAACAATTCATTTTATACTGACTTTTCATGCCCACACATTCACACAGCCATACGCACACACACAGAGGCACACACATGTCCTGCCAGAGCTTTGTGACCTTGTTCTTGACACGTACTCCCTGTTCTCTCCCAATCTCTAGTCAGGTCGGAACCAAGCTCAGACAGTCTGTGTTTATAATACCATAAAGACATATTGTCTTTACCCTAATTCTGACTAGGACTACACATTTATTGATTATGATTTTATACATTCTAATCAATTCCATACAATTATATGTTTCAGGGCGGAATATTTTAATCATTCATTCAATTAACAGACAATTCTCAGGAATATAACCTCACACTCAACGTCAACAAAACTAAGGAGATGATTGTGGACTTCAGGAAACAGCAGAGGGAACACCCCCCTATCCACATCGATGGAACAGTAGTGGAGAGGGTAGCAAGTTTTAAGTTCCTCGGCATACACATCACAGACAAACTGAATTGGTCCACTCACACTGACAGCGTCGTGAAGAAGGCGCAGCAGCGCCTCTTCAACCTCAGGAGGCTGAAGAAATTCGGCTTGTCACCAAAAGCACTCACAAACTTCTACAGATGCACAATCGAGAGCATCCTGGCGGGCTGTATCACCGCCTGGTACGGCAACTGCTCCGCCCTCAACCGTAAGGCTCTCCAGAGGGTAGTGAGGTCTGCACAACGCATCACCGGGGGCAAACTACCTGCCCTCCAGGACACCTACACCACCCGATGTTACAGGAAGGCCATAAAGATCATCAAGGACATCAACCACCCGAACCACTGCCTGTTCACCCCGCTATCATCCAGAAGGCGAGGTCAGTACAGGTGCATCAAAGCTGGGACCGAGAGACTGAAAAACAGCTTCTATCTCAAGGCCATCAGACTGTTAAACAGCCACCACTAACATTGAGTGGCTGCTGCCAACACACTGTCATTGACACTGACCCAACTCCAGCCACTTTAATAATGGGAATTGATGGGAAATTATGTAAATATATCACTAGCCACTTTAAACAATGCTACCTTATATAATGTTACTTACCCTACATTATTCATCTCATATGTATACGTATATACTGTACTCTACATCATCGACTGCATCCTTATGTAATACATGTATCACTAGCCACTTTAACTATGCCACTTTGTTTACTTTGTCTACATACTCATCTCATATGTATATACTGTACTCGATACCATCTACTGTATGCTGCTCTGTACCATCACTCATTCATATATCCTTATGTACATATTCTTTATCCCCTTACACTGTGTATAAGACAGTAGTTTTGGAATTGTTAGTTAGATTACTTGTTGGTTATCACTGCATTGTCGGAACTAGAAGCACAAGCATTTCGCTACACTCGCATTAACATCTGCTAACCATGTGTATGTGACAAATAAAATTTGATTTGATTTGATTTATCAACTTCTGACCTAGGCCTTATTATATTCAAGAGTAATGGATTCTATTTCCCACACATCTAAAAGCCTTTTCTTTCTAAAGCCTGAGCCTTGGCTGGTGAATATGATGAGGACGCTCTTGGCGGTGGAGTGAGGATCAGAATGGAGTCTACAAATAAAAAATAACAAACAGGACGCAATCAAAAACTGAAATGGCCTTATTCAAATCATAATACAATGGGCCTACTCTGGGGCCTCATTTATCAACCATGCGTACATTTTTTACTTAAATTCTGCGTACGTGGAGTTTCTAGGATGTACCAGAGGCTACGCATGTTTCCATTGATAAACAGAGCACAGTGGAGGCTCCTCAAAGGAGGAAGGGGAGGAGCTTCCTCCTCAGTGAATTTCATAAAAATAGTGAAACATTAACAAATATATCCTTTTTAGATGAAACTCTAAAAACTGTAAAACTACATGCAGTGCATTCGGAAAGTATTCAGACCCCTTCCAGTTTTCCACATTTTGTTACCTACAGCCTTATTCTAAATTGGATGAAATAAAAAAATGTATCTCATCAATCTACACACAATACCCCATAATGACAACGCGAAAACAGGTTTTTAGAAATTTCAGCTAAATTATTAAAAATAAAAAACAGAAATACCTTATTTACATAAGTATTCTGTTTCCTTTGCAATGAGACTCGGAATTGAGCTCAGCTGCATCCTGTTTCCATTTATCATCCTTGAGATGTTTCTACAACTTGATTGGAGTCCACCTGTGGTCAAATCAATTCATTGGATATGATTTGGAAAGGCACACACCTGTTTATATAAGGTCCCACAGTTGACAGTGCATGTCAGAGCAAAAACCAAGCCATGATGTCAAAGGAATTGTCTGTAGAGCACCGAGACAGGATTGTGTCGAGGCATACATCTGAGGAAGGGTACTAAAAAATGTCTGCAGCATTGAAGGTCCCCAAGAACACAGTGACCTCCATCATTCTTAAATGGTATAAGTTTGCAACCACATACTCTTCCTAGAGTTGGCCACACTGAGCAATTGGGGTGGAAGGGCCTTGGTCACTCTGACGAGCTCCACAGTTTCATCTGTGGAGATGGAAGAACCTTCCAGAAGGACAACCATCTCTGTAGCACTCCACCAATCAGGCCTTTATGGTAGAGTGGCCAGACGGAAGCCACTCCTCAGTAAAAGGCACATGACAGCCTGCTTGCAGTTTGTCAAAAGGCACCTAAAGACTCTCAGACCATGAGGAACAAGATTATTTGGTCTTATGAAACCAAGTCTGAACTGTTTGGCCTGAATGCTAAGCGTCACGTCTGGAGGAAACCTGGCACCATCCCTATGTTGAAGCATGGTGGTGGCAGCATCATGCTGTGGGGATGTTTTTCAGCGGCCGGGACTGGGAGACTAGTCAGGATCGAGGGAAAGATGAACGGGGCAAAGTACAGAGAGATCCTTGATGAAAACCTGCTCCAGAGTGCTCAGGACCTCAGACTGGGGCGAAGGTTCACCATCCAATAGGACAACGACCCTAAGCACATAGCCAAGACAACGCAGGAGTGGCTTTGGGACAAGTCTCTGAATGTCCTTGAGTGGCTCAGCCAGAGCCCGGACTTGAACCCGATCGAACATCTCTGGAGAGACCTGGAAATAGCTGTGCAGCAACGGTCATCATCCAACCTGACAGAGCTTGAGAAGATCTGCAGAGAAGAATGGGAGTAACTCCCCAAATACAGGTGTGCCAAGCTGGAAGCGTCATACCCAAGAAGACTTGAGGCTGTAATCGCTGCCAAAGCTGCTTCAACAAAGTACTGAGTAAAGGGTCTGAATACTTATGTAAATGTGATTATTGGGTATTGTGTGTAGATTGAGGGGGGGAAACTATTTAATCAATTTTAGAATAAGGCTGTAATGTAACCAGGGTTGAGTAGGTTACTTTCTAAATGTAATCCGTTACAAATTACCTGTCCAAAATTGTAATAAGTAACGTGACTTTTGGATTACCCAAACTCAGAAGCATAATCTGATTACATTCCGTTACTTTTAGATTACTTTACCCTTAAGAGTCATCAGAAGAAGACAAAAATGTTTGTTACCAATTGAACGACGTCTATTGCAGGATAAACCAATGTTAAAGTTTACATAGCTGGTTATTTATGGATGTTAAATGTTACTTTATCGGTTGGTTATGTAGGCTTCTTCTAACCCATCGCTTTCTACTACATATAATAATACGATTAAATGGTATCTTTACATTACAAACCAAAGTATCAGAATTACAGTCATTCCAATGAATGTCATATCCCTTGATTTTCAAGATTAGGACTTGGAAATATAGTATAGTATAGATTAGCCAAATGTTTTTACTTGAGCATGACCCCAAAACTAAGGACTTATTAGCCAGCCCTATTCTGTTGTTTATGATTTTGTTGTCATGGAGGATTGATTGGGCTCATTGATTCAAGTAGAAAAATAAATGCTGCGCTCATGGAATGGCATGCTTTGCCAAGAGTGTGCAAGGCTTTCATCAAGGCAAAGGGTGGCTACTTTGAAGAATCTAAAATCTAAAATATTTTTTGATTTGTTTAAAACTTATTTGTTGCTACATAATTCTGTGTTATTTCATAGTTTTGATAGTTTTAGAAAATAGTAAAAATAAAGAAAAACCTTTGAATGAGTAGGTGTCGCCATCACACTGAACACTTCCCTATCCCATATGGACAAAAATAATACCTATATAAGAATGCTGTTCATTGACTACAGCTCAGCATTCAACACCATAGTACCCTCCAAGCTCATCATCAAGCTGGAGGCCCTGGGTCTCAACCCCGCCCTGTGCAACTGGGTCCAAGACTTTTTGACCGGCCGCCCACAGTTGGTGAAGGTAGGAAACAACATCTCCACTTTGCTGACCCTCAAACCTGGGGCCCCACAAAGGTTTGTGTTCAAACAAAGGAGATGATCATGGACTTCAGGAAACAGCAGAGGGAGCACTCCCCTATCCACATCGAAGGGACAGCAGTGGAGAAGGTGGAAAGTTTTAAGTTCATTGAAGTACACATCACAGACGAACTGAAATGGTCCACCCACACAGACAGTGTGGTGAAGAATGCACAATAGTGCCTTTTTCAGGAGGCTGAAGATATTTGTCTTGTCACCCAAAACCCTGACAAACTTTTACAGATGCACAATTGAGAGCATCAGGTTGGGCTGAATCACAGCCTGCTACGGTAACTGCACTGTCCTCAACTGCAGGGCTCTCCAGAGGGTGATGCGGTGTGCACAATGCACTGTTGGAACTAGAAGCACAAGCATTTTGCTACACTCGCATTTACATCTGTTAACCATGTGTATGTGACCAATAACATTTGATTTCATTTTATTTTATGTGAGATGTGTCCAAACTTTTGACTGGTACAGTATATATGATGTATACGTCCAAAAATAGATAGCAACTACAGACCGCCCCTTTAAGTCTATCAAAAGTGTGCAGGTTTGAGCAGGTGTACATTAGGCCTATGGATTTTCTTTTATCAGCATGAATTAGGTTGAACAATAAAAGCCCCACTTTTATTCTATAGGCTTGGATCCGCACTATGCAGCTGTTGCAAGAGCACATTTTTCACTGGCTGTCCACTGGTTTCAACAACAATGATGTATAGGCAGCTTAACCTTCTTGAATTCAACCATTAGTTGGTTCAAATACACATTTAGATTTGTGAACAGCCATCGACAACAACCACAATCCGTAAGGCACAAATAGCTAAAAGAGAGTAGCAGTGCAATTCACATCAATGCGCTTGTAGATATCATGAATAATTGATATCCGTATGTCGGAGACAACACCACTGCTGTCATCCTTACATCCAAGCGTTTAGTCAAATTGGATAATCTTTGGATGCCGACAGCAGTCAAGACATAGCTTGGACTGTAGCCTACAAAAGCCTATTCCTGCTCTTTTCCCAAGATCCATCAAACACATTTGGCGTGTCATCATAGTTGTCTCAGGTGGAACAAACTTAAACTTGCGCCTTTTTTCAATGCTGATTCTATGTAGTTTTTCAAAAGTATCAGTAATCTGATTACAATATTTTTGCTGGTAACGTAACAGATTACAGTTACCATTTTTTGTAATACCTTACATGTAACGGATTACATGTTATTTGTTACTCCCCAGCCCTGAATGTAACAAATTGTGGAAAAAGACAAAGGTTCTGAATACTTTCCGAATGCACTGTACATGTCACCAAATAATTTATGAAAAAACACTGTTTTGCAGTGTAGACCAGTGTTACTCACTATTTTTTGTAAGGGGACCACTTTGGGTTGAGACAATCATTCAGAGGGCCGCACATATCTTTAATTTGTTGTACTTTTTCTTCCAATATTATCAATTATCAATTGAGAGCAAATAGAGTACATGCAATTGATTTGATTTACAGCACATCACAAATATATACATACACACATCAAATAGGCTACATCACATGAATAAGACCAATATTCAGGATTACCTTAGTAGCTGGATGAGAGAAAATGTTCCTTCTGCTCCTTGACTGAATTCATTCTAAATGTAGTCTGTTTTTGCTATCCTTGTGAGGCAATCCAAGTGTGCATTGATTAGTATGTTTCTCTGTTTGTTTCACAATGCTCATTGTTGAAAATGTTGCTCCACATGAAAAAGTGCTGACAAAAAATGATGTCACCTTTTGCACACACTGCTTCAGAAGTTGATACTCTGTGTCTGACACAAGGCTCCAGAAATGGGTAACACCAGATCTTAGTAATTTGCCTGCAGCTCCACTATCTTACTCTCTAATCCAGCACCATCAGGACAGAGGGCTGTGATGACTGGGGTCAGAAATGACACTGGCACATGGAAGGGGTTCTCAGTGATGTGGTGACTGCTCTTAGTTTTGGGAAATAAACAAACTGTCTGTCAAGTATGAACAGTGTGGCGATTTTATTTGAAAGGCTGTGACCACACGCAGCATTTTTCCCATAGTTCGGCTACACCAGTGGTACTCGCAATGAGTACAGCGCAATCGGTGCAGCCGAAGGACAGCTAGTTTCGGTCCTCCTCTGGGTACATTGACATCAATATAAACCTTGGACGCTCATGGTTCTCACCCCATTCCATAGACATACACAGTAATTATGACATCTTCTGGAGGACGTGCTCCAACCTATCAGAGCTTTTGCAGCATGAACTGACATGTCCACCCAATCAAAGGATCAGAGAACGAATATAGTACTAAAATCATAAGATACAGCTAGCTAGCACTGCAATGCATAAAATGTGGTGAGTAGTTGACTCAAAGAAAGAGAAAGACAATAGATTAACAGTTTTGAACAAATTAATTTAATTAAAAATGAAGGAGAACCATGAGAGAAAGAGATAGGTATATTTCGTTGTATTCTTCTCTCACGTTCACTTAGCTAGTGAATGCAGCTAGCTAGTTTAGCCTACTCAAACAACTGCCTCAAACAGAAAGGGAAGCTATGTTAGCTAGCTGGCTATCCAACACTGGAACTCTTTCAAGTCAAGGTAAAATTTTGGTTTTATTAATGTATTGCCATTGGAGCCTGCCAGTGTAACTGCGAAACGGCTGGCAGCCTACTCTGTACTGCATGATTGCAGCGGGTTAACCCACACATTAGTTCTAGTAGCTACGATTATGCAGGTAGGCTGCCTGGTCACAGACAGCTGATGTGTTGTACAATGAAGTCCACAAGCAAAGGGAAAAGGTCAGAGGAGCACAGCACCTAGATGCGAGAAGGAATTCTACAACTAGCAAAATGATCATGCTGTTTGTATGTGATCAAGGGTGTATTCATTCCATCGATTCTGTTGAAAAATATTTCTTAAATTGAAGCAAATGGAACATAACAGGGCTGAACATACCTGAATTTGCCCAATAGAAATGATTGTAACTTACATTACTCATATCACATGTATATACTGTATTTTTCACCATCTATTGCATCTTGCCTTTGCCGCTTGGTCATTGCTCATCCATATATTTATAGGTACATATTCTCATTTCATCCCTTTACTTAAATTTGTGTGTATTAGGTAGTTGTTGTGGAATTGTTAGATTACTTGTTGAATATTACTGCACGGTCGGAATTAGAAGCACAATCATTTTGCTACACTTGCAATAACATCTGCTAACCATGTATATGTGACCAATAAAATGTGATTTGATTTGACTACACCCTTGATTAGCTAGACGCAGACAAGAGTATGCAAGGGGGTATTGAATGTGTCCCTCTGTGAGTACTCAAATGTTTCATTCATAGGCTTGGTTGCAGCAACCTCATGATGGGTATAGGGAAAATTTGAGTATCATGTAGTAGCCTAAACCTATCGATGTTACATTGAGCTGGGTATGATGCTCATAAGAAATCTATCGTCCTCCCTCATCTTAAATGTCACCGGCACTGTAGAGCCATTTTATAAACTACATTCTTATTTATCATCACTCATCAACATTAGAATTAGAATTCCTAAAACCAGGTCTCAAGCATGGATTACACTTGAGGCCCATGTGATTTCCACAGAGTTGGGTATGAATGCCTTTTCCTGTTACGCTCCTTGCCTATGGAATAGCCTGCAGACTAAACTTAAACTTGAGACTCTTGTCCCCCTGTCGCCCATTTTAAACATTTATTGGAGGATTTGTCTTTTTGTATTGCTTGTAACTGCTTTGGGTAATACAAGTTCTTGTGCTGTTAGGGGAATAACTTGTGTGTAAATGTAACAATCTGCTGCTCTATTTGTGTGTTTTCTGTGATCGTTTTGTTTGTCTTGTGTAGTTTCTTAATCATTGTACCTAAACTGTATGTGTAAACATGGCTGTAAAAGAGACCTTGGTCTCAGTCTGTGGTCCTTGTTGAAATAAAGGTATAAAGAAATAAAAGTATAATATTTGTGCATCGTGGACAACACCCTCCATTCACATTTTATAATAACAAAAACACCTTAATTTGCTGCATGATTTGGAGATGTTGGAACTGGGCCATGATAGTTCCTAAAAGAAAGTGCAATGGTGTGGGCAGAATGTTGCAGTGACTTCCAAACAAAAAATGCATGCCACCTAGCAAGTACCAACCACTGGCCATGCATTATGCAAGATTGATTGTCCTTTGAACAATTTAAAAGTCAATTCTACAGCCCACACATCTATGTAAAATAATAATTGTTGTTCAAAATGTATAAATACCAACCTTTGTGGGAAAACTGGCCCAAAAAAATGCAACTTTTGCATTTTTGCTAATTAGTACTTACTACTTTTTTAGCTACTTTAAAACTGCTTAGCATATTAGCAAACCCTTCCCCTAACCTTAACCTTGACCGGTTCACCTTTCACCTAACTCCTAACCTTCACCCTAACCCCTAGCCTAACTAACGTTAACCACTTAGCCACCTAGCTAGAATTCGTAAAATATAATAAGTTTAGCTAATTCAAGCGCACCTTTGCTAAATGAGGCCCATGGCCTAAATAATGCCTGAACCTACATCAACCTCACATTGTCTCCCTTCTGTACTCAGGACAGAAATAAAATGCGCTAAATGTCCTTCTAACGTGGCCTTCACCTGGACCACACCAGTATTGATCACTTACAAACGTCCCCACCCATCACCCATGATAATTGGTGCTTCCGAGATGCAGCTTTTTCTGAAATTCAAACCCCCTACCCAAGCACAGCAGAGGAATAAACATTTTTTATTTTTTATTTATTTCACCTTTATTTAAAACAGGTAGGCTAGTTGAGAACAAGTTCTCATTTGCAACTGCGACCTGGCCAAGATAAAGCATAGCAGTGTGAGCAGACAGAGTTACACATTAAACAATTAAATCAATAACACAATAGGAAGAAGAAAAAAAAGTGGAGTCTATATACATTGTGTGCAAAAGGCATGAGGTAGGCGAATAATTACAATTTTGCAGATTAACACTGGAGTGATAAATGAGCAGATGGTCATGTACAGGTGGAGATATTGGTGTGCAAAAGAGCAGAAAAGTAAATAAATAAAAACAGTATGGGGATGAGGTAGGTAAAAATGGGTGGGCTATTTGCCGATAGACTATGTACAGCTGCAGCGATAGGTTAGCTGCTCAGATAGCAGATGTTTGAAGTTGGTGAGGGAGATAAAAGTCTCCAACTTCAGCAATTTTTGCAATTCGTTCCAGTCACAGGCAGCAGAGAACTGGAACGAAAGGCGGCCAAATGAGGTGTTGGCTTTAGGGATGATCAGTGAGATACACCTGCTGGAGTGCGTGCTACGGATGGGTGTTGCCATCGTGACCTGTGAACTGAGGTAAGGCGGAGCTTTACCTAGCATGGACTTGTAGATGACCTGGAGCCAGTGGGTCTGGCGACGAATATGTAGCGAGGGCCAGCCGACTAGAGCGTACAAGTCGCAGTGGTGGGTGGTATAAGGTGCTTTAGTGACAAAACGGATGGCACTGTGATAAACTGCATCCAGTTTGCTGAGTAGAGTGTTGGAAGCAATTTTGTAGATGACAATCGCCGAAGTCGAGGATCGGTAGGATAGTCAGTTTTACTAGGGTAAGTTTGGCGGCGTGAGTGAAGGAGGCTTTGTTGCGGAATAGAAAGCAGACTCTTGATTTGATTTTCGATTGGAGATGTTTGATATGAGTCTGGAAGGAGAGTTTACAGTCTAGCCAGACACATAGGTACTTATAGATGTCCACATATTCAAGGTTGGAACCATCCAGGGTGGTGATGCTGGTCAGGCGTGCGGGTGCAGGCAGCGAACGGTTGAAAAGCATGCATTTGGTTTCACTAGCGTTTAAGAGCAGTTGGAGGCCACGGAAGGAGTGTTGTATGGCATTGAAGCTCGTTTGGAGGTTAAATAACACAGTGTCCAAGGACGGGCCGGAAGTATATAGAATGGTGTTGTCTGCATAGAGGTGGATCAGGGAATCGCCCGCAGCAAGAGCAACATCATTGATATATACAGAAAAAAAAAAAAGATTTGGCCCGAGGATTGAACCCTGTGGCACCCCCATAGAGACTTCCAGAGGACCGGACAGCATGCCCTCCGATTTGACACACTGAACTCTGTCTGCAAAGTAATTGGTGAACCAGGCAAGGCAGTCATCTGAAAAACCGAGGCTACTGAGTCTGCCGATAAGAATATGGTGATTGACCGAGTCGAAAGCCTTGGCAAGGTCGATGAAGACGGCTGCACAGTACTGTCTTTTATCGATGGCAATTCACCTCTTCAATTCTGACAATATACAGTACAGATAAGTTTGCAGACATTTATTGTTATTGTACTGCTTGAATCTTTTTCATACAGTATATACCTAATAACAAGACAAATAATTTGATATCATTGTAACATTTATGGATTCCATTTGATATATAATTATTTATTTTTATTGAACCTTTATTTAACTAGGCAAGTCAAATTATACAAGGCAAAACCACAAGTTACAAGGCATAACTGACATTAAGACATTCATAATCTAGACATGAGAGAGACGAAGAAATCATGACTCATACAGTAGCGCAGCCAAACAGTTTAAAATAAGTTAAAGATGCATTCCAGGTATTTTTTGACCTTCTCTTGATGAAAAACAATACCCAAAGTATAAGTACTGTCATGTACACAATATGTTTTGAGTTAGAATTTCTTATACACAACTGGAAACTTAAGATTTGGACATTCGAGGACTTGGTCTGATGCATTTACTCGGATGTCATTGGCATCCCACTTGCTTGTCGGAACAATAGAAGAGAAATAGAGGACAAAAGAGGAAAGGCCAACTCTCCCACTTGTGCCATGTCATGATATACCTGGACCCCCTGTTGAGATGTGCCTTTTGTTAAGTAAATCAGGTGATAAATGAGGTGAAAAGGAGCCTGGAGTGAGTCTTTAAATAAAAATGCATAACAATATTACACTTGTGACAACACCAACACAGGGTGTACTCTAATCTCTTTTAGCAGTCTTGTGTTTGTGATGTAGAGTGTTTCTATAGAAACAGATTAAGCGCATTCCTTTGAGATTAAACACTAGGAAATAAAGCATGCACCTCATCACTACTTTATTTACAGAGCTGAAAATCAGATTAATTAAATATAGCAAGATCAAGGACCCTTTAAAACTGACATACAAGACATTTACTTACTTTTTTTTTTAAAGTCTGGATTTTTAACCAGAAAACTGTTTGATTTGGCCTGTATCGTACTTTGTGTTTCTTAGTTCTTTCTCTCTTTCCCCTTTTCTATTGTTTCTTTATCGCTGATTCAAGGTCAACAAAACACGTAGGCCTACCTAGACAGAATGGGTCCTACTTGAGGTTCAATTTTCTCCTTCAAGTCGAAACGATTCCATGCCAATTTGTTGGCACTGAGGTGACCAATGAAGGATATGGCTTGAAAGCGTACCTTATTCCAGGGATGGAAGGTGTCGCTGTACTCTTATTTATCCCAGTTGCGAAATCTTCTGCAAACGGAATGAATAGTCATTGATAAAGTCAATCGAAAATCTATCCGGTTTACTACAAGTTTGGGCTCCCAAGCTGCACAGCGGTCTAAGGCACTGCATCTCAGTGCTTGAGGTGTCACTACAGACACCCTGGTTTGATTCCAGGCTGTATCACAACCGGCCGTGATTGGGAGTCCCATAGGGCAGTGCACAATTGGCCCAGCGACGTCTGGGTTTGTCCGGTGTAGGCCGTCATTGTAAATAAGAATTTGTTCTTTAAACAAATTGCCTAGTTAAATAAAAGGTTAAATAAATACAGTGGCAAGAAAAAGTAGGTTTTGGAATTACCAGGATTTCTGCATAAATTGGTCATCAAATTTGATCTGATCTTCATCTACGTCACAACAATAGGCAAACACAGTCTGCTTAAACTAATAACGCACAAACAGTTATATGTTTTCATGTCTTTATTGAACACACCATGTAAACATTCACAGTGCAGGGTGTGAAAAGTATGTGAACCATTGGATTTAATAACTGGTTGACCCTCCTTTGGCAGCAATAACCTCAAACAAACATTTTCTGTAGTTGCGGATCAGACCTGCACAACGGTCAGGAGGAATTTTGAACCATTCCTCTTTACAAAACTGTTTTAGTTCAGGAATAGTCTTGGGATGTCTGGTGTGAACTGCTCTCTTGAAGTCATGCCATAGCATCTCAATCAGGTTGAGGTCAGGACTCTGACTGGGCCACTCCAGAAGGCATATTTTCTTCTGTTGAAGCCATTCTGTTGTTGATTTACTTCCGTCTTTTAGGTCGTTGTCCTGTTGCATCACCCAACTTCTGTTGAGCTTCAATTGGCGGACAGATAGCCTTATATTCTCCTGCAAAATGTCTTGATTAACTTGGGAATTCATTTTTCCGTCGTTGATAGCAAACTGTCCAGGCCTTGAGGCAGCAAAGCAGCCCCAAACCATGATGCTCCCTCCACCGTACTTTACAGTTGGGATGAGGTTTGATGTTGGTGTGCTGTGCCTTTTTTCTCTCCACACAGTGTTGTGTGTTCCTTGCAAACAACTCAACTGTAGTTTCATCTGTCGACAGAATATTTTGCCAGTAGCACTGTGGAACATCCAGGCGCACTTTTGCAAACTTCAGACGTGCAGCAATGTTTTTTCGACAGCAGTGGCTTCCTCCGTGGTGTCCTCCCATGAACATCATTCTTGTTTAGTGTTTTACGTATCATAGACTCGTCAACAGAGATGTTAGCATGTTCCAGAGATTTCTGTAAGTCTTTAGCTGATACTCTAGGATTCTTCTTAACCTCATTGAGCATTCTGCGCTGTGCTCTTGCATTCATCTTTGCAGGACGGCCACTCATAGGGATAGTAGCAACGGTGCTTAACTTTCCATTTATAGACAATTTGTCTAACTGTGGACTGATGGACATCAAGGCTTTTAGAGATACTTTTGTAACCCTTTCCAGCTCTATGCAAGTCAACAATTCTTAATCTTGGGTTTTCTGAGATCTATTTTGTTCAAGACATGGTTCACATCAGGCAATGCTTCTTGTGAATAGCCAACTCAAATTTTGTGAATGTGTTCTATAGGGCAAGGCAGCTCTAACCAACATCTCCAATCTCATCTCATTGATTGGACTCCAGGTTAGCTGATTCCTGACTACAATTAGCTTTTGGAGAAGTCATTAGCCTAGGGGTTCACATACTTTTCCAACCTACACTGTAAATGTTTAAATTATGCATTCAATATAGACAAGATACAATACTTTGTGTGTTATTAGTCTAAGCATACTATGTTTGTCTATTGTTGTGACATAGATGAAGATCAGATCAAATTTGATGACCAATTTATGCAGAAATCCAGGTAATTCCAAAGGGTTCCCATACTTTTTCTTGCCACTGTAAATCAACATAAATAGTTGCAACAGGGAGACACCATCCAGCACAGAAGCAGAAAAGATGTCTAACTGTCTTCTTGGACACAGACCCTTTATCTCCTAATCAGGCAGCACCAAATGTTCTAGAAACACCAGCCTGAAAGCAGCGACTTTGTCAGCAGCTACAGAATCACACAGTGTCCACAGAATGTCATCAATACAATACAACAGTGAATAATCAGTGTGCCCTGGGTTCTTGTATCTCCAGTCTGACGTCAATCACTATCAACAGATAAGAGACAAATCCATAACAATGTTCCAGGTTCGCTTGTCATTATTCCCTTACCAAACACTAGATACACTAGACTACTGCAACACTGTTTCCCCTGCCATGAACGCTCAAGGAACTCAGCAATACTTTTTAGCTAATATTCTATAGGGGGTGCAGGAACTCATGCAGAAGAACATTTTTGATGCCGGTAGTCAATTACTCCTGCCCAAGTCAAGCACTGCAAATCCAATGGTGGGCAGTGCTTGACTTTAGCAGGAGTAATTGACTACCGGCATCAACATTTGTCTACTGTATGAGTTCCTGCACCTCCTATAGAATATAAGCTAAAAAGTATTGCTGAGTTCCTTCACCTAAATAAACAGTACCAGAACACAAAATTAGTACCAGCATCTATTTCAGTCCAACTTAAGCACTGATCAAATCCAATCCAATTGTATTTGTCACATGCGCCGAATACAACAGGACAACACCTTACAGTGAAATGCTAAAGTGCAAGCCCTTAAACAACAATCAGCAAAAAAAAATCTAAATAAATAAGAATAAGAAATAAAAGTAACAAATATTTAAAGGGCAGCAGTAAGATAACAATAGCGAGGCTATATACAGGGGGTACCAGTCCAGAGTCAATGCGTTGGGGCACCGGTTAGTCGAGGTAATTTGTACATGTAGGTAGAGTTATTAAAGTGACTATGCAAAGATAATAACAGAGAGTAGCAGCAGCGTAAAATAGGTGGTGGGGGGGCAATGCAAATAGTCTGTGGTAGCCATTTGATTAGACGTTCAGGAGTCTTATGACTTGGGGGTAGAAGCTCTTTAGAAGTCTCTTGGACCTAGACTTGGCACTCGGTACCGCTTGCCATACGGTAGCAGAGAGAACAGTCTGTGACTAGGGTGGCTGGAGTCTTTGACAATTTTTAGGGCCTTCCTCTGACACCGCCTAGTATAGAGTTCTTGGAAGGCAGGAAGCTTGGCCCCAGTAATGTACTGGGCCATACGCACTACCCTCTGTAGTGCTTTGCGGTCAGAGGCCGAGCAGTTTCCGTACCAGGCTGTGATGCAACCCGTCAGGATGCTCTCGATGGTGCAGCTGTAGAACCTTTTGAGGTTCTGAGGACCCATAACAAATCTTTTCAGTGTCATCAGGGGGAATAGGCTTTGCCATGCCCTCTTCGCGACTGTTTTGGTGTGCTTGGACCATGTTAGTTTGTTGGTGATGTGGACACCAAAGAACTTGAAGCTCTCAACATGCTCCACTACAGCCCCATCAATGAGAATGGGGGGGGGGTGTCCGGCCCTCCTTTTCCTGAAGTCCACAATCATCTCCATTGTCTTGATCATGTTGAGGGAGATGTTGTTGTCCTTGCACCACACAGCCAGGTCTCTGACCTCCTCCCTATAGGCTGTCTCGTCGTTGTCAGTGATCAGGCCTACCACTGTTGTGTCATTGGCAAACTTGATGTTGGTGTTGGAGTCGTGCCTGGCCTGGCCATGCAGTCATGAGTGAACAGGGAGAACTGGGGGGGACTGAGCATGCACCCCTGAGGGCCCACCAGGATCCAGTTTCAGAGGGAGGTGTTTAGTCCCAGGGTCCTTAGCTTAGTGATGAGCTATGAGGGCACTATAGTGTTGAACGCTGAGCTGTAGTCAATGAATAGCATTCTCACATAGGTGTTCCTTTTGTCAAGGTGAGAAAGGGGAGTGTTGAGTGCAATAGAGATTGCATCATGCATGTTAACATTAGAAGCCTCCTCCCTAAGTTTGTTTTATTCACTGCTTTAGCACACTCTGCCAACCCGGATGTCCTAGCCATGCCCCATTCCAAAAAATGTAGAACCGGGAACAAATATAGTCCTTGGTTCTCTCCAGACCTGACTGCCCTTGACCAGCACAAATCATCCTGTGGCGTTCTGCATTAGCAGCGAATAGCACCAGTGATATGCAACTTTTCAGATGAGTCAGAAACCAATATACACAGGCAGTTAGGAAAGCTTTGTATCCTGAAGCACAAACTCCAAAAAGTTATGGGACACTGTAAAGTCCATTAAAAATAAGAGCACCTCCTCCCAGCTGCCTACTGCACTGAGGCTAGGAAACACTGTCACCACCGATAAATCCAGTATAATTGAGAATTTCAATAAGCATTTTTCTACGGCTGACCATGCCTTCCACCTGGCTACCCCTACCCCGATCAACAGCCCTCAACCCCCCACAGCAACTTGCCCAAGCCTCCGCCATTTCTCCTTCACCCAAATCCAGATAGCTGATGTTCTGAAAGAGCTGCAAAATCTGGACCCCTACAAATCAGCCGGACTAGACAATCTGGATCCTCTCTTTCTAAAATGATCTGCCGAAATTCTTGCTGCAACCCCTATTACTAGCCTGTTCAACCTCTCTTTCTTATCGTCTGAGTTTCCCATAGATTGGAAAGCTGCCACGGTCATCCCTCTCTTCAAAGGGGGAGACATTCTAGACCAGACATGGGCAAACTACGGCCCGCGGGCCACATACGGCCCGTTAGGCTTTTTAATCCGGCCTGCCGAACTTGTCCAAATTATAGTAAAAACCTCATTTTTTCCCCTTTCCCTGCAATGCCCACGTTTCCCCAATAGATGGCGCACTCAAAACACATTGACCGTTGTTGGAGTGGCGCGTATTTCTCTTTATTTCACTTTAATTTTCACTTCGTTTCACGTCACCATTAAGCCGTCACCATTAAGCCCTAGCGTCATGAAAATCAACAAAGCCCATCACAGATCCAAGTTAACTGACCAACACCTCAGATCTGTCCTGAGAATTGCCACAACAAAACTAACTCCAGACTTTGATGCACTGGCAAAAAAGGGAGACCAACAACACTGTTCCCACTGAAATGGCGAGTTTTTCTGCTGTGTTATGAAAAAATGCATATGGAAAGTTTGGAAGTGCGTCTTTTAATTAAGAGCAATGCGCATTTACGCACAGCAGCGGTACAGTAGCTTAATTAACACGCCGCACATCGCTCTTAATTTAAATTTAAATTTTCAGCTGCAGGTAGGATATTTAATACAGCCTATGTCTGTGTGCTTGGCAACGATACACGTGTACTGTTTGCGCGTGAAGGCGAGGGCGTCCGTGGCGAGTTTGTAGAGCGCGCGGTCAGGACAATCCATCCATGATTTTGAGTTTAACACAAGTAGATATTATTGAGCTTGAGTATTTCGTTGTGTAATAATATGTTTTGAATGTTGAAAGTGATTCCATTTTTCAATAAATGTTGATTTCTTTAACTTTGCACCTTCGATTGAAACTTATTAAAAACAGACGCAATCTTGATAAATCACAGTGCGTATGTTATTTTAATCTATTTACATTTCCTCCTCCCAGTATCTGCGAAATAGTATGTAAATGCCATATCTTGCATATTCCTTGAGACAAATTTATTAACTGATAAGGGCTATTTTTCACATTTGAAAGACAGTTAATAAATTGGGTTGTAGTGTTCTTACTGTGCTATGAGGTTTGCACACACTACATTTAATGCTTTAGTATATCCGGCCCAAACACTCCCTCCAAATGCTCCTGGCCCGGCCCCTCTATCAAATTTTAGAACCCATTGTGGCCCGCGAGTCAAAAAGTTTGCCCACCTCTGTTCTAGACCCAGACTGCTACAGACCTAAATCTATCCTACCCTGCCTTTCTAAGGTCTTCAAAAGCCAAGTTAACAAAAAGATTACCGACCATTTCGAATCCCACCGTACCTTCTCCGCTATGCAATCTGGTTTCAGATCTGGTCATGGGTGCACCTCAGCCCTGCTCAAGGTCCTAAACGATATCATAACCGACATCGATAAGAGACATTACTGTGCAGCCGTATTCATCGACCTGGCCAAGTCTTTCGATTCTGTCAATCACCACGTTCTAATCGGCAGACTTAACAGCCTTGGTTTCTCAAATGATTGCCTCGCCTGGTTCACCAACTACTCCTCTGATAGAGTTCAGTGTGTCAAATCGGAGGGCCTGTTATCCAGACCTCTGGCAGTCTCTATAGGGGTGCCACAGGGTTCAACTCTCGGGCCGGCTCTCTTCTCTGTATACATAAATGATGTCACTCTTGCTGCTGGTGATTCTCTGATCCACCTCTACGCATGCTTTATCTTGGCCAGGTCGCAATTGTAAATGTGAACTTGCTCTCAACTTGCCTACCTGGTTAAATAATGGTGAAATAAATAAATAAAATAAAATAAATAAATATGACACCATTCTGTAGCCCTCTGGCCCTTCTTTGGACACTGAGTTAGCTAACCTCCAAACGAGCTTCAATGCCATACAACTCTCCTTCCGTGGGCATCCAACTGCTCTTAAATGCAAGTAAAACTAAATGCATGCTCTTCAACTGATCGCTACCCGCACCTGCCCTTCCGTCCAGCATCACTACTCTGGACGGTTCTGACTTAGAATATGTGGACAACTACAAATACCTAGGTGTCTGGTTAGACTGTAAACTCTCCTTCCAGACTCACATTAAGCATCTCCAATCCAAAATCAAATATAGAATTGGCTTCCTATTTTGCATTTTTCCTATCCTTCAATCATGTTGCCAAACATACCCTCGTAAAAATGACTATCCTACCGATCCTTGACTTCAGCGAAGTCATTTACAAAATAGCCACCAACACTCTACTGAGCAAACTGGATGTAGTTGAATCACAGTGCCATCCGTTTTTTCACCAAAGCCCCATATACTACCCACCACTGTGACCTGTATGCTCTCGTTGGCTGGCCCTCTCTACATGTTCATCGCCAAACCCACTGGCTCCAGGTCATCTATAAGTCTTTGCTAGGTAAAGCCCCGTCTTATCTCAGCTCACTGATCACCATATTAACACCCACCCGTAGCACGCGCTGCAGCAGGTATATTTCACTGGACATCCCCAAAGCTAACACTTCCTTTGGCTGCCTTTCCTTCCAGTTCTCTGCTGCCAATGACTGGAACGAACTGCAAAAAAATCACTGAAGTTGGAGACTCTTACCTCCCTCACTAGCTTTAAGCACCAGCTGTCAGAGCAGCTCACAGATCACTGCACCTGTACATAGCCCATCTGTAAATAGCCCACCCAACTACCTCATCCCCATCCCCTTACCCTATAAAAAACATCAATATTACATTTACATGAATTCAGAGCCTTTACTCAGTACTTTGGCAACGATTACAGATGGGGAGCGTCGCTGCGCAGCTATTTTCAGGCCTCTCCAGAGATGTTTGATCGGGTTTAAGTCCGGGCTCTGGCTGGGCCACTCACGGACAATCAGAGTTTTGTCCCGAAACTCCTCCTGCATTGTCTTGGCTATGTGCTTAGGGTCATTGTTGTGTTGGAAGGTGAACCTTCGCCCCCAGTCTGAGGTCCTGAGTGCTCTGGAGCAGGTTTTCATCGAGGATCTCTCTGCACTTTGCTCTATTAATCTTTCCCTCGATCCTGACTAGTCTCCCAGTCGCTGCCGCTGAATAACTTCTCCACAGCATGATTTTGCCACCACCATGTTTCAACGTAGGGGTGGTGCCAGGTTTCCTACAGACGTGACTCTTGGCATTCAGGCCAAAGAGCTTAATCTTGGTTTCATCAGACCAGTGAATCTTGTTTCTCATGGTCTGAGAGTCCTTTTAGTGCCTTTTGGCAAACTCCAAGCAGGCTGTCAGGTGCCTTTTACTGAGGAGTCGCTTCCTTCTGGCTACTTTACTATAAAGGCTTGATTGGTGGAGAGCAGCAGAGATGGTTGTCCTTCTGGAAGGTTCTCTCATCTCCACAGGGCAACCTCTATGGATAATTCCTTTGACCTCATGGCTTGGTTTTGGCTATGACATGCACTGTCAACTGTGGGACCTTATATGGACAGGTGTGTGCCTTTCCAAATCATGTCCAATCAATTGCATTTAGCACAGGTAAATGTAGAAACATTTCAAGGATGATCAATGGAAACAGGATGCACCTGAGCTCAATTTCGAGTCTCATAGCAAAGGGTCTGTATATTTATTTAAAAAAGGTATTTCTGTTTTAAAAGTTGAATAGATTTGCAAACATTTCTAAAAACATATTGTTGTTTTGTCATTATGGGGTATTGCATGGAGATTGATGAGGATTGTTATTAATTTAATGCATTTTAAAATAAGGCTGTAACGTAACAAAATGCATATAAAGGGAAGCAGTCTGAGTACCTTCCAAATGCACTGTATTTATCAAAGTTCCTTTCACTGCTTACGTTACTTATTAACTTAAATGTCACTCCTATGTGATTAAGTCCTGTTATAAGACTGTGTAACATGGAACAGGATCAGTCCTGCATTGTGGGTCAGTCTCTTTCGATTAGCCTAGTCATTGTGCACATTTAATTAAGCCAGAAGATCATCTTAACCAACTTCTATTGGCAGGGTGACAGTAATGTGGCAAATCACCATTACTGAACTTGTTGAAACAATCATCAGACATGCAGCTGGATTATGCAACATGTTTCTCTGCTTTAAAGGCCCAGTGCAGTCAAAAATTAAGTTTGTCCTGTGTTTTGTATCATATTAAAAAAATGTCTACATTGGACCTTTAATTTGCTAAATTCTATGTAGTCGTGAAGACAAACATTTGGCAGATTTTATAATAAACTGCTTTTGCAGCAGCACACTAAAATATGGTTGAATTTAATCTAAACTACAATTCCATAATGCACAGAACATAAACAATACGTTTACAAACTTACAAAGAGAACCAAAATTCTCAAATTTGGACACATCAGACCAAAGGACAGATTTCCACCAGTCTAATGTCCACTGCTCATGTCTCTTGGCCCAAGCAAGTCTCTTTTTATTATTGGTGTCCTTTAGTGGTGGTTTCTTTGCAGCAATTCGACCATGAAGGCCTGATTCACGCAGTCTCCTCTGAACAGTTGATGTTGAGATGTGCCTGTTACTTGAACTCTGTCAAGCATTTATTTGGGCTGCAATCTTAGGTGCAGTTAACTCTAATGAACTTATCCTCTGCAGCAGAGGTAACTCTGGGTCTTTTCCTGCGGCGGTCCTCATTATAGCCAGTTTCATCATAGCACCTGATGGTTTTTGCGACTGCACTTGAAGAAACTTTCAAGGTTCTTGACATTTTCCGGATTGACTGACCTTCATGTCTTAAAGTAATGACGGACTGTTGTTTCTCTTTGCTTATTTTAGCTGTTCTTGCCATAATAAGGACTTGGTCTTTTACCAAATAGGCCTATCTTCTGTATACCAAACCTACCTTGTCGCAACACAACTGATTGGCTCAAACGCATTAAGAAGGAAAGAAATTCCACTATTTTACTTTTTACAAGGCACACCTGTTAATTGAAATGCATTCCAGGTGACTACCTCATAAATCTGGTTGAGAATGCCAAGAGTTTGTAAAGCTGTCATCAAGGCAAAGGGTGGCTACTTTGAAATATCTCAAATATGAATGTATTTTGATTTGTTTAACACTTTTTGGGTTACTGCATGATTCCATGTGTTATTTCATCATTTTGATGTCTACACTATTATTATAGAATGTAGAAAATAGTTTTTTAAAAATGGAGAAAAACCCTTGAATGAGTAGGTGTGTCCAAACGTTTGACTGGTACTGTATATATTTTGGAACTCATTCGTAGTCTCAACTTACTGTTGAGAGTTAGAATTATAGAATACACAAGGTGCAATTCTGAAATTTGGTTGTGCATCAACAAATGTTCTCTTGTTATATCTCTCACTGACAGTCACTCAATTAGCCCATTCCACAAATGTTTTTATTTATTGGTAAGTTAAATCATGATCAAATTACCAACCGGGGGCCCCTTATTGATTTTGTTAGTCACTCTCACTCAGTTATCATATGAAAAACTGCAAATATTTCTCTCCAACCTATGGATTTTTTTTTTTAGAATTGCAGGAAATGATCTCTCCACTGTCAAGAGGGGGGCCACAACAATGTTTTGCTCGCAATCAAAGTTGCCCATCCCTGTTCCAGAATAACAACTCAGCGCTAGCCCCATCATCAAGACATGTAACTAGCTAGACATCATCAACATTTCACGTGAGCTAAAAACGGCAGTATACTTTCTCATTTGCAGATCTGACTCATGAAGAAAACGTGAAACACTGCTGTTGATGAACACTTTCTCTGTCATGAAACAAAACAATCTCCAAACCACAAAACTTGAAAACTCTTGAAACGAATATCACTCGAAACGCTGTATATTTCTATATTTCAATCTGGTGATCTCACTTTTTGGGGATTCCTACTTACTAGCTCGTGATGGTAAGTAGCTTATCTAGTAGACTTTTTCAAGGCTATGTCAGTGTTGCCTGAACCACTACCAGTGCTTGAGGAGACGTTGATGAGATCTCCTCTGACACTCAGTATCCATGTTAAGGTTTTCTTCCTCTGAAGAGGACGTGTAGCAGGGATTCGAACCAAAATGCAGCGTGGTTATCTTCATACATCTTTAATAAAGATAATGACGATACAATACAAAACGTGAAAAACCTAAACAGCCTTATCTGGTGCAAACAAACACAGAGACAGGAACAATCACCCACAAAACACTCAAAGAATATGGCTGCCTAAATATGGTTCCCAATCAGAGACATCGATAAACACCTGCCTCTGATTGAGAACCACTCTCGGCAACCATAAACTTACCTAGACAACTCTACTATACCACAATCCCATAACCTACAAAAACCCCAAGACAAAACACACCACATAAATAACCCATGTCACACCCTGGCCTAACCAAAATAATAAAGAAAACACAAAATACTAAGACCAGGGCGTGACAGAACCCCCCCCGGCCGCACACCTAAACCCATAGGGGAGGGTCCGGGTGGGCGTCTGTCCACGGTGGCAGCAGCGCTGAACAGGCGGGAGACTCCGGCAGCGCTGTAGAGGAGGAAGGCTCTGACAGCGCTGGACAGGCGGGAGACTCCGGCAGCGCTGGAGAGGAGGAAGGCTCTGGCAGCGCTGGACAGGCGAAGCGCACTGAAGGCCTGGTGCGTGGTGCTGGCACTGGTGGTACTGGGCCGAGGACACGCACAGGAAGCCTGGTGCGGGGAGCTGCCACCGGAGGGCTGGTGTGTGGAGGTGGCACTGGATAGACCGGACCTTGCAGGCGCACTGGAGCTCTTGAACACCGAGCCTGCCCAACCTTACCTTGTTGAATGCTCCCGGTCGCCCTGCCAGTGCGGGGAGGTGGAATAGCCCGCACTGGGCTATGCAGGCGAACCGGGGACAACGTGCACAAGGCTGGTCCACAGCATAACATGGTGCCTGCCCGGTCTCTCTAGCCCCCCGGTAAGCCCAGGAAGTTGGCGCAGGTCTCCTACCTGGGTTCGCCATACTCCCTATGTGCCCCTGCCAATACATTTTTGGCCCAAGAACCCTTCAATTCAAATAATCAAATAAAATAAAAATGTATTTGTCACATGCGTCGAATACAAAAGGTGTAGACATCACATTTACATTACATTTAAGTCATTTAGCAAACGCTCTTATCCATCACCATGGAATGATTACTTTTTCCCATCAATGGAGTTAAAAAGTACAAAAGCCCACCAAAAAAATAAAATAGTAAGACAATAAAATAACAATAACAATACTATGTACAAGCAATACCGGTACCGAGTGCAGTGGTACGAGGTAGTTGAGGTTATTGAGGTAATATGTACATGTAGGTCAGAGTAAAAGTGATTAGGCAATCAGGATAGATAATTGACAGAATAGTAGCAGATTATGTGAAGAGTGTGTCTATATGTGAGTGTGTATGTGTGGCGTCAATATGCATGTGTGTGTGTTTTGTGTGTGTGTGTGTGTGTGTGTGTGTGTGTGTGTTGAAGTGTCAGTGTAGTATGTGTGGGTAGAGTCCAGTGAGTGTGTATAGAGCTGGTGCAAGACAGTCAGTGCAAAAAAAGGGGGTCAATGCAAATAGTCAAGGGTAGACATTTGATGAACTGTTCAGCAGTCGTATGACTTGGAGGAAGAAGTTGTTCAGGAGCCTTTTGGTCATTCGGTTACCACCTGCGATACGGTAGCAGAGAAAACAGTCTATCAATCAAATGTATTTATAAAGCCCTTCTTACATCAGCTGATGCCACAATGTGCTGTACAGAAACCCAACCTAAAACCCCTAACAGCAAGCAATGCAGGTGTAGAAAGCCCAGAGCCTAGGAAGAAACCTAGAGAGGAACCAGGTTATGAGGGGTGGCCAGTCCTCTTCTGGCTGTGCCGGGTGGAGATTCTAACAGAACATGGCCAAGATGTTCAAATGTTCATAGATGACCAGCAGGGTCAAATAATAATAATCACAGTGGTTGTCGATGGTGCAATTGGTAAGTACCTCAGGAGTAAATGGTAGTTGTCTTTTCATAGCCGATCATTCAGAGTAACTCGACCGCTCCTGCTGACTCTGGAGAGTTGAAAACAGCAGGTCTCGGACAGGTAGCACATCCGGTGAACAGTGAACTGACGTGATCTTCCTGTTCAGGTCAGTTCCATAGCCGCAGGCAGAACAGTTGAAACTGGAGCAGCAGCATGGCCAGGTGGATTGGGGACAGCAAGGAATCATCAGGCCAGGTAGCCCGGAGGCATGGTCCTAGGGCTCAGGTCCTCCGAGAGAGAGAAAGAAAGAAACAAAGAGAGAAAAAAGAGAAAAATAAAGAGAATTAGAGAGAGCATACTTAAATTCACACAGAACACAGGATAAGACAGGAGAAATACTCCAGATATAACAGACTGACCCTAGCCCCCCGACACATAAACTACTGCAGCATAAATACTGGAGGCTGAGACAGGAGGGGTCGGGAGACACTGTGGCCCCATCCGACAATACCCAGGGCCAAACAGGCAGGATATAACCCCACCCACTTTGCCAAAGCACAGCTCCCACACCACTAAAGGGATATCTTCAACCACCAACTTACCATCCTGAGACAAGGCCGAGTATAGACCACAAAGATCTCCACCACGGCACAATGCAAGGAGGGGTGCCAACCCGGACAGGAAGATCACGTCAGTGACTCAACCCACTCAAGTGATGCACCCCTCCTAGGGACGACATGGATGAGCACCAGTAAGCCAGTGACTCAGCCCCTGTAATAGGGTTAGAGGCAAAGAATCCCAGTGGAGAGAGGGGAACCGGCCAGGCAGAGACAGCAAGGGTGATTCGTTGCTCCAGTGACTTTGCGTTCACCTTCACACTCCTGGGCCAGACTACACTCAATCACAGGACATACTGAAGAGATGAGTATTCAATACAAACTTAAAGGTTGAGACAAAGTCTGCGTCTCTCACATGCATAGGCAGACCAGTCCATAAAAATGAAGCTCTATGCGTCTTGTGACCGTAGCGTACGTGTAGGTATGTACGGCAGGACCATATCGGAACGATAGGTGGGAGCAGGCCCATGTAATGCTTTGTAGGTTAGCAGTAAAACCTTGAAATCAGCCCTTCCCTGAACAGGAAGCCAGTGTAGAGAGGCTAGCACTGGAGTAATATAATCACATTTTTTGGTTCTAGTCAAATTCTAGCAGCCATATTTAGCACTAGCTGAAATTTATTTAGTGCTTTTTCCGGGTAGCCGGAAAGTAGAACATCGCAGCAGTCTAACCTAGAAGTGACAAAAGCTTGGATACATTTTTATGCATCATTTTTGGACCGAAAATTTCTGATTTTTGCAATGTTACGTAGAAAAAAATGCTGTTCTTGAAACAGTCTTGACATGTTCGTCAAAAGAGAGATCAGGGTGCAGAGTACCGCCGAGGTCCTTCACAGTTTTATTTGAGATGACTGTACAACCATCAAGATTAATTGTTAGATTCAACAGAAGATCTCTTTGTTTCCTGGGACATAGAACAAGCATCTCTGTTTTGTCTGAGTTTAAAAGTAGAACATTTGCCATTTACTTCCATATGTCTGAAACACAGGCTTCCAGGGAGGGCAATTTTGGGGCTTCACCATGTTTCATTGAAATGTACAGCTGTGAGTCATACGCATAGCAGTGAAAGTTAACATTGTGTTTCCAAATGTCATCACCAAGAGGTAAAATATGTAGTGAAAACAATAGTGGTCCTAAAATGGAGCCTTGAGGAACACAGAAACTTACAGTTGATTTGTCAGAGGACAAACCATCCACAGAGACAAACTGATATATTTCTGGCAGATAAGACTTAAACCAGGCCAGAACCAATTTGGGTTTCCAATCTCTCCAAAAGAATGTGGCTATCGATGGTATCAAAAGCAGCACTAAGGTCTAGGAGCACAGTGCAGTCAGTGCTATGATGGGGTCTAAAACCAGACTGAAGTATTGCGACTGCATCTAGGGTATTGCGCAATGTTTAAAACTTGTTAGGGCTAGCGGAAACCCTTGACAACATCCGCTGAAAAGGCAGAGCACAAAATTCAAAAATATTTTTTTGAAATATTTAACTTGCATACATTCACTAGTGCAATACACCAAATTTAAGCTTAACTTCTTGTTAATCTACCCATCGTGTTTCCGCTTTCAAAAAGGCTTTACAGCGAAAGCACACCATATGATTATGTTAGGTCAGAGCCTAGTCACAAAAACAAATACAGCCATTTTCCAGCCAAAGAGAGGAGTCACAAAAAGCAGAAATAGAGCAGAAATCAGAAAGCAGAAATCAAATGAATCATTAACCTTTGATGATCTTCATCAGATGGCACTCATAGGACTTCATGTTACCCAATACATGTATGTTTTGTTCGATAAAGTTCATATTTATATCCAAAAATCTTGCGTGTTATGGTCAGTAATGTTCGAAATGCCTCAAAAACATCCGGCAAATTTTCAGAGAGCCACATCAATTTACAGAAATACTCATCATAAACTTTGATAAAAGATACAAGTATTATGCACAGAATTATAGATATACTTCTCCTTAAAATGAGTCCCTCAGTTAGGTGGTTAACTGATTTTTGGACTCTGACGTTCTTGAGTAGGAGGAGGGAGTCTGGAAGGGAATCTAGGAATCTTTGGGTTGTCTGAGAATTTATATCACAACCTTGTTATGAGATTTTTATGAATAATGACTAAATTATGTATACATTTAATGTAGAATTATAACTAATAGAAGTATATCCTGTCCTATGAAGAATGTTTGTCCTTAAGAAAGAGGGACTGTTAGCAGGCAGGGAACTGTGGCAGACAACTAGGGAGCACTGTGAAACTGATAAAAGGGAAGGAAGTCTCCCCACATAGGGAGAGCAGAAACCTTGGGCTTGCAGTAGATTGTGTAACATGTTGCAGGATGTAATAAGCAATGTATGCATAGAGGTAGACTTGTAAACTATATTGTCATTGTCTGAGAGGAGGAGGGACATTTATGATGAAATGAGAGGTATATAAACCAATGTACATGGTATTATGACCAGAGCTCTCGAGAATAAACGCTGTTGGCTAATTTTGGTGGCTGGTCTCTGTCCATTTTATGCAAATAAGAACCTTACATATTCTTAGAAACGGACAGAGTGTTTTAATTGAATTGGTTAATGAACTCATAAGAACTAAATTAATCTAACAAACCTTTGATGATCCTTGGTTGGGGTCTGAGCAGATTATTTGTTGCGATTGCAAACGTAAAGAAATGGTGGTCCGATAGTCCAGGATTATGAGGAAAAACATTAAGATCCACAACATTTATTCCAGGGGACAAAACTAGGTCCAGAGTATAACTGTAGCAGTGAGTAGGTCCGGAGACATGTTGGACAAAAAGGCTCCGAATGCCTTTTGGAGTAGGTCTGTGGATCTTTCCATGTGAATATTAAAGTCACCAAAAATGTGAATATTATCTGCCATGACTACTAGGTCCGATAGGAATTCAGGTAACTCAGTGAGGAACGCTGTATATGGCCACGAAGGCCTGTAAACAGTAGCTATAAAAAGTGATTGAGTAGGCTACATAGATTTCATGACTAGAAGCTCAAAAGACTAAAACATCAGGTTTGTTTTTGTAAATTGAAATTTGCTATCGCAATTGTTAGCAACACCTCCGCCTTTGCGGGATGCGTTGGGGATATGGTCACTAGTGTAACCAGGAGGTGAGCCATGTTTCAGTCAGGCCAATCACATCAAGATTATGATCAGTGATTAGTTAATTGACTATAACTGCCTTGGAAGTGAGGGATCTAACGTTAAGTAGCCCTATTTTGAGATGTGAGGTATCACAATCTCTTTCAATAATGGCAGGAATGGAGGAGGTATTTATTCCAGTGAGATTGCTAAGGCGAACACCGCCATGTTTAATTTTTCCCAACCTAGGTCAAAAGCACGGGCACGGTCTCAATTGGGTTAGCTGAGCTGACTACACTGACTGAGCTAGTGGCAGACTCCACTAAGCTACCAGGCTGGCTAAACAGCCTGCTGCCTGTCCTGCGCCCTATCTCATTGTGGAGCTAGGGGAGTTAGAGCCCTGTCTATGTTCGTAGATAAGATGAGAGCACCCCTCCAGCTAGGATGTAGTCTGTCACTCTTCAACAGGCCAGGCTTGGTCCTGTGTGTGGGTGAGTCCCAGAAAGAGGGCCAATTATCTACAAATTCTATCTTTTGGGAGGGGCAGAAAACAGTTTTCAACCAGCGATTGAGTTGTGAGACTGCTGTAGAGCTCCTCACTCCCCCTAACTGGGAGGGGGCCAGAGACAATTACTCAATGCCGACACATCTTTCTAGCTGATTTACATGCTGAAGCTATATTGCGCTTGGTGACCTCTGTCTGTTTCATCCTAACATTGTTGGTGCCGACGTGGATAACAATATCCCTATACTCTCTACACTCGTCAGTTTTAGCTTTAGCCAGCACCATCTTCAGATTAGCCTTAACACCGGTTGCCCTGCTCCCTGGTAAACAGTGTATGATCGTGCGGGTAATGGAGTTGCCAATGACTAGGGTTTTCAATTTGTCAGAGCTAATGGTGGGAGGCTTCGGCGTCTCAGACCCCGTAACGAGAGGAGTAGAGACCAGAGAGGAGTAGAGACCAGAGAAGGCACAGCCTTCTGTCGGCTAAATGAATGACACTGGTTGATAATTCCTACAGCATTTCCCTCCAGAAGCCATGAGAAAGTTGTCCGTCTGCGGGGACCGTGCGAGGGGATTTAATACTACTATCTGTACTTATTGGTGGCACAGACGCTGTTTCATCCTTTCCTACACTTAAATTACCCTTGCCTGACGATTGTGTCTGAAGCTGGGCTTGCAGCACAGCTATCCTCGCCATAAGGCGATTGTTCTCCTGTAAATTATGAGTACAGAGACTGCAATTTGAAGGCATCATGTTAATGTTACTACTTAGCTTCGGCTGGTGGAGGTCCTGACGAACCACGTCCGTGATGAAAAAAATGTAATGAAAAAAGTCGAGCGAGAGAAAAAATAAATAAAACGGAATTAAAAAATAAAAAACTTAACTTTGGCAGGTTGCAAAGTAAGGTTAGCAACAAACCGCACAGCCGCACGTAAACAAGTCTACGACTTAGGTGGCTGGAGTCTTTGACAATTTTGGGGGCCTTCCTTCCTGACACCGTCTGGTATAGAGGTCCTGAATGGCAGGGAGCTTGGCCACAGTGATGTACTGGGCTGTACGCACTACGCTCTGTAGCGCCAACTGCCAAGCAGTTGCCATACCAAGCGGTGATACAGCCAGCCAAGATGCTCTCAATGGTGCATCTGTAGAACTTTTTGAGGATCTGAGGGTCCATGCCAAAACTTTTCAGCATCCTGAGGGGGGAGTGGTGTTGTCATTCAGGCGGCACAACAGTATTGGTGTGTTGGGACCATGATAGGTCCTCAGTGATGTGGACACCGAGGAACTTGATGCTCTCAACCCACTCAACAACAGCATCACAAAGTCCCATTTGCCAGCTCGGCAAATGTTATGTCAAAATATGTGCGGTGCTCACCAAAATATGGAGTTTCGCAGAGCAACTATAGACATGTCGTTACGCACGGTGTGTACAGTTCTTCCAAAAAAGTACTGGTTTAAGTGTTATCAACTATTTTGTAGTGTGAAACACTATTGGCTCCTTGATCTGTTGCTAGAAGTCACTAGATGACGTTTTGCCATTACCGCAACGGCGCCACAGCACCAATTTGCCATTCTGCGGCACAGTTGCAGTCCCGTTGCTGTTGCAGACAGCTTCTCGAGTGGGAAAGTCCCTAAATGCTATTAAAACCATTGAAAATCTCTGTGGCAAAACTCCCCATAGGTAGCCTGAAAAGTAGCTAGTGTCTTTTCCAAATAAAAGTTGCTGGAGGGGTCTGAAAACAAAGTTGCGAAATTGGCAACACTGGACTAGGTACTGTGGTGGGAAAAGTACTCAACTGTCATACTTGATACCTTAGTAGAAAAAGTAAAAGTGAAAGTCACTCAGTAAAACACTACTTGAGTAGAAGTCTAAAAGTATTTGGTTTTAAATATACTTGAGTATTAAAAGTAAATTTAATTGCTGAAATACTATACTTAAGTATCAAAGTAAAAGGATCAATGATTTCAAATTCCTTATATTAAGCAAGCCAGACGGCATAATTAAAATAATATATATATTGACGGATAGCCAGGGCACAATCCAACACTTAGACATAATTTACAAACAAAGAAATTGTTTTTAATGAGTCTGTCAGATCAAAGGCAGTAGGGATGACCAGGGATGTTCTCTTGATAAGTGTGTGAATTGGACAATTTTCCTGTCAAAATGTAATGAGTACTTTTGGGTGTCAGGGAAAATGTATAGAGTAAAAAGTACATTATTTTCTTTAGGAATGAAGTGAAGTAAAAGTAAGAGTTGGGAAAAATATAAATACAGATACCCCAAAAAACATCTTTAGTACTTTAAATTATTTTAACTTAAGTACTTTACACCACTGACTAGGTATCTGGCGGTTTCTCTTCTTACTCACAAACTGCTAGCTAGAACATTCTATGCAATTGTTTTATGACATAGCGCCCTCTACAATGTTTTGGGTTAGGGAAAACAAATTATACACTGTTGCTGCTTCCATTTTGTATCACGACTCAGGATATGACTCAGATGCAGACAATGGAGGCGGATAGTACAGTTTTCAAATAATTCATTATAAACACGGGGCAGGCAAGGGGCAGGCAGAGGTTCGTGATCAGGTCAGAGTCAGGCAAGTACAGGGCAGCAGGCAGGCTCGGGGTCAGGGCAGGCAAAGGTTCGTAATCAGGTCAATGTCAGGTAGGTACAGGACGGCAGGCAATCTCAGGGTTAGGGCAGGCAGAATAGTCAGAACCAGGAAAAACTAGGAAACAGAACCTGACAAGACAAGACAAACTGGCAACAGACAAACAGAGAACACAGGTATAAATACACAGGGGATAATGGTGCAGATGGGCGACACCTGGAGAGGGGTGGAGACAAGCACAAAACATGTGAAACAGATCAGGGTGTGGCATTTTGTCTTTCAGGAACTGAAAGCATGTTACCTTTAAGACAGTATGTTCCTCGCCAAAGGCAGTTGCTAACTAAAATCACAGAGATAACTAAGTGGAAGTTGTGTTGATCTTCTTGAAAATATAGGCCTATTGTTTTAAAGCATTACTTATTACATTTATATTAGCTAAAGTTTCAATGCATATTCAATGTATGACTAGTAATTCTATCATTTGTATTTTGCGTTTCATTCTTCTGTGCTTTTGTACTCTAATGTACTCTATTTTTATAGGGGTTTCCCAGCAGTTTGCCATATGTTATAAGGGGTAGCCACCCATGCTCTCAGAGACCCACAGAGTGAGCAGGCTTCATGCTCAAGCCCTGTTCTACCACACCCGATTCTACTAATCAGCTTATTTGTAGAAACATGTAGAACTGTGCTTGAACAAAGGCTTGCACAAAGGCTTGCACACCACGTGGCTGCTTAAAAGAAGGTTGGACCATCCCTGATTAATAAGTACTAGTTCATATGTCTGATGATTGTAAGTTTGGCTGTAAATGGTGTATTTTGTGATAACTCACTGTTTTTACAGGTATTTTAAAGTACTGTACATTTTCATGTAAATATACTGAACTAAAATATAAAACACAACATGCAGACATTTCAACAATTTTACTGAGTTACAGTTCATATAAGGAAATCAGTCAATTGAAATAAATTCATTAGGCCCTAATCTATGGATTTCATATGACTGGGCAGGGGCGCAGCCAGGCCAAGCCAATCAGACTGAGTTCTTCCCCACAAAAGGGCTTTATTACACACAGAAATACTCCTCAGTTTCATCAGCTGTCTGGGTGGCTGGTCTCAGACGATCCCGCAGGTGACAAGCCAAATGTGGAGGTCCCGGGGTGACGTGATCCACCTGAGGCTATCAGGACAGGAATCAACCCCCTGAACAGCTTTCACAAGCGCTGCAGAGGCTGCTGTACGGGGGAGGTGCTCCCTTCTTTGAATGTGTGGGGTTACAAGTGCCTTTCCCAGCTGCTCCAGGAACACCCTCCTCTTGTTCCGATTATCAGGCATCCAGGTAGGGTTGATCTTTTTGCATATCACGAAGGCATTGTATGAGGACACATCAATGATGTTATGGAAGATGACCAGGGGCCAGCAGGCAGTCATCCCCCAGCAGCTAGCTGTAAGTTCCAATCACCTTGTCCAGGTTGTCCACGCCTCCTTTGTTGTGGTTGTAGTCCAGGATGAACACAGCCTTAGAGGGCCACAATAGTAGCAGTGACGGCCTTGGGGGTGTAAACGCCATGGATTTGGATACTAGTGGTGCTCCTGAGTGAAAAGGACTCCCTTCTACTGTGACCCAATGTACAGGAAATTATGTGTAGTGAAATATGAATGACAGAACCTTGTGTACAGTTCATTATACAACAGGTGTGTCTAACCCTGAATGCTGATTGGTTAAAACCACATTCCAACCAGTGTCTATTCCACAAGTAATCACCGGTTAAATCTAGGACATTAAAATGCCCATTTTCTTTGTTCCATCTGACTGCTTAATCCACTGTCTCATCAGCCCAGCCAGGCAATTTATAAACTTGATCTCCACTATAAAAACCATCTAGATATTACAGTGGCTTGCGAAAGTATTCACCCCTCTTGGCATTTTTCCTATTTTGCTGTCTTGCAACCTGGAATTGAAATGTATTTTTAAGGGGTTTGTATCATTTGATTTACTTAACATGCCTACCACTTTGAAGATGCAAAATATTTTTTATTGTGAAACAAGCAAGAAATAACGACAAAAACCAGAACTTGAGCGTGCATAACTATTAACCCCCAAAGTCATTACTTTATAGAGCCACCTTTTGCAGCAATTAAAGCTGCAAGTCTCTTGGGGTATGTCTCTATAAGCTTGGCATCTAGCCACTGGGATTTTTGCCCGTTCTTCAAGGCAAAACTGCTCCAGCTCCTTCAAGTTGGATGGGTCCTGCTGGTGTACAGCAATCTTTAAGTCATACCACAGATTTTCAATTGGATTGAGATCTGGGCTTTGACTAGGCCATTCCAAGACATTTAAATGTTTCCCCTTAAACCACTCAAGTGTTGCTTTTGCGGTATAAAAAGGGTCATTGTCCTGCTGGAAGGTGAATCTCTGTCCCGGTCTCAAATCTCTGGAAGACAAACTGTTTTCCAGAGATTGAGAACCATACTTAGGTAGCCTTTTCCCACCTGTGTTTTGTGGGTAGTTATTTTCTGTTTTGTGTGTCTGCACCAGACAGGACTGTTTCGTTTGTGCCGCTTTGTTAATTTTTGTTCTAGTGTTCAGTTTTATTAAAAATCATGAACACGTACCACACTGCACCTTGGTCCTCTTCTTCAAACAGCTGTTACACGATGTCTGCATCTGAAAGAGACCCTCTCCCGCAACAAAGCTAACAGTAGTTGGGCTAGCCCTGCAAAGTTGCACTCAAACATTATCCCCATTCACCTGAATATATATTCCTATAAACAGTGTTGCAACACTAAATCAGTGACGATATAACTTTTGCTTGTCTTTTCTTGTGAATTTGTGAACATTTGTGAACATGTGTATTCAAAAGACCGGAGCATACATAACACCTACCTCTCCTCATCACGCTCTGAGCAAACTGAGGAGTAAGAGCATGGCTCCCGTTGATAATATCACAGCATTAACACAATTTAGAAAATAAATACTATAAAATATTCACTCTTGAAAGTAATCTAATACATCTTAAAATAATACATTAAAATAGATATGAGGGATTTTTGGTGAAATACATTAAGTATATTTTACGCCTGTTACACTGCCACCACCATACTTCACTGTGGGGATGGTGTTCTCGGGGTAATGAGAGGTGTTGGGTTTGCACCAGACATAGCGTTTTCCTTGATAGCCAAAAAGCTAAATTGTCGTCTAATCTGGCCAGAGTACCTTCTTCCATATGTTTGGGGAGTCTCCCACATGCCTTTTGGCGAACACAAAGAGTGTTTGCTTATTGACTGTATGTTTGTTTATTCCATGTGTAACTCTGTGTTATTGTTTGTGTCGCACTGCTTTGCTTTATCTTGGCCAGGTTGCAGTTGTAAATGAGAAGTTGTTCTCAACTAGCCTACCTAGTTAAATAAAGGTGAAATATTTTTTTTTAATTAAAAATGTTTCTTTAAGCAATGTATTTTTTTCTGGCCACTCTTTCGTAAAGCCTAGCTCTGTGGAGTGTACGACTTAAAGTTTCCTTATGGACAGATACTCCAATCTCCGCTGTTGAGCTTTGCCGCTCCTTCAGGGTTATCTTTGGTCTCTTTGTCGCCTCTCTGATTAATACCGTCCTTGCATGGTCCATGAGTTTGGTGGGCGGCCCTCTCTTGGCAGGTTTGTTGTTGTGCCATATTCTTTCCATTTTTTTATACTGGATTTAATGGTGCTCTGTCGGATGTTCAAAGTTTCAGATATTTTTTTATAACCAAACCCTGATCTGTACTTCTCCACAACTTTGTCTCCGACCTGTTTGGAGAGCTCCTCGGTCTTCATGGTGCCTCTTGCTTGGTGGTGCCCCTTGCTTAGTGGTGTTGCAGACTCTTGGGCCTTTCGGAACAGGTGTATATATACTGAGATCATATGACAGATCATGTGACAGATTGCACACAGGTGGACTTTATTTAACTAATTATGTGACTTCTGAAGGTAATTGGTTGCACCAGATCTTATTTATCTGCTTCGTAGCAAAGGATGAATACATATGCAGACAACTTTTCTGTTAAAAAAAAAAAAGTTATTTTTTTCATTTCACTCCACCAATTTCACTTTCACCAATTTCATGTCCATTACATGAAATCCAAATAAAAATCGATTTAAATTACAGGTTATAATGCAACAAAATAGAAAAAATGCCAAGGGGTATGAATACTTTTGAAAGGCACTGTATCTCACATTTCCTTTAGACTCATATTTAGTTTTCAACAGTGGAGATTTGTATAAACCTTGCTGTCTATCTCTCCGACATTTACAACAGTGTTTCAATATTCAAATTCAATCTCCAGCTGTCCTTTAGTAATCAACGTGTCGGGATAAGACAGACAGGCATTCAGCTTTTTTCGGACTGTCGAAATTTTGAATCAGCATAATTTTTTATTGATATAAACAAAGAAATATCAATAGAAAACCTGGTAAAACTAAACAAAGTGCAGCTGGTTTGCTGTCTTTCCAGCTTCAGTTTGAAGGGATTGTGTTAGCTGTGTTGTTGGCTAGCTCCTCAGAACAACAGTGTCCTGACGAGAGAGCACATTTTCTATGCCAGGCGAAATCATGTTCTGGATGTATCCAAATAAATGTCACTAGAAAACACAAACGCAAATGCAGCTACTTTGCTGTTCTTCTGGCTTTTTGACGTGACTGTAAGTTAGCCGTAGTTGGCTAGCTAGCGATGAAGGGATAAGGACGTTGCCAGCCAGTATGGCAATGGAACGTTTAGAATGAAAGACTGGGTCGAAAAAAAAAATACTGAATGACTGGCTCGGTCTCATGGCAACCAAACAGATAGATCGGACGACCAGCCAGCTTGGGTAGCATCCCTAGTTTTGGTCGGGACTATATATTGTTTTCTGGCCCTCGACGAACACCCATGCTAATATATCCTCCAAACACCCGCTTCTCGGGCATCATCACTTAAGTAATAATGGACCAAATAACAATGGGATAAAAATAAGAAAAAAAGTTTATTATTATAATATCATTATTATTGTTATTAATACTATTATTAATAGAAGCATTATAAATCATGTGTTATTTGTTTAACTGTTGTTACCATAATAACGTTATAGTAATCATTACTTGTATTGCTGTTAACAGTATTGTTAATGCTATAATATTATTTGTGCTATTAAGGCTATTCATAATTATATTTTTAAGTCTGCTTCCTAATAACATTTTACGAATTTCGACCATTTGTATTTTTTCTTACGATCTTCATTGCGGGTATTATATTTAGAATGGAAACTGCCGAGGTAACGGCTTTATTCTTGCCAGGTCTGGTTTATTCTTGCTGGTATCTCAGTAGACGGGTGTCGTCGTCCGTGGTCTTTCCATTGTTTCATTGTGTTTTTTTGGTTGTTGCGTCGCCTCGCCTGCTCAGGGGAACACCGCCTCTGTCACGTAGCATAGCCGTGCAGTTCTGCAGCATCCCAAATGATGGTGAGGTTCACGTACACAGTTTCCAGAAGGTAAGACTGACAAGTTAGGGGTGATAAACAAATGTTTTCTACTGCCTATTATCACTCAGACACGCACCACTATCGACATGAAAACACACAATAAGAGTTGGAATGATAACCTCTGCGTGAACCAGTGTTAGACAGTTTTTTAAATCAATAGGTTATCATTGATTTCAATTGGGGTTGCGTTGTACAACGTTTCTTAATTCCCACAGCACTATGCTCTCTTGCCGTAGTTGACAGCATAGACAAGCTAACTAGTTGATTAATCTAGCCTACATTCGCGATTATCAACTGATATAGCCTCCTACCCAGCCCAGGAGAGGTTCTAGCAAAGACGTATCCCCATCAAAGGTCTGTGCACGGCCCTCAGCTGAACATTTTATTTCAGTTATCTTCTCCTTTTCAACTCAATGTTTGGTTTCGTCAACTGCGCTCTCAGCTCCTTTCCTACTGAAATGTGTCCCCTAAAAGTTATTTTGTAATCTAGGTTGTGATTGGATTTATAAACCCCTTAACCCTTCAACAAAGTAAAGCTCTTTATTACTACTTATTCTTTACAATCATGTTAGGTAGTAACAAAAGTAAACTATATGTTTCAACATTTCATATACAGTGGGGTCCGGAATGAATGTGGTTCAAGTCCGGAGACTGAGATGGCCATTGCAAAATGTGGATTTAAGGACAATTAACCATTTCTTTGTGGATTTTGATTTGTACTTGGGGTTATTGTCTTGCTGGAAGATTAATGTGGGTGATGAATTCCACATGAAAGTCCCCTTACTCAGATTGCTACTCATTCCACTGTGACAGAAACCTCACCCACTGAGCAGCCTGGTTCCAGTACCACAAGCTATAGCTGTCCCCACACCTTTCTTAGAGTGATGGGTAAAAGTGAAGCAAATAGAAAAACATGTGAAGATTCTGTTTGATAAGTGATGATGGTGTCGCTGGTTAGTTTCCATGGAAGCCTGTTGATGCATTCTGAGTGAACCTGCCTTCTGGTTCCCATTTTTTTGCAATGGATTGAGTTGGAGAGTCTCACTACTCTCTCTCCCTAGAGTTAAATTGGCGGACAGAGCTGTCTACCCTACCTGACAGTTATTTTGTATTATGGCAGAAACAGCATCCATAGTAATTTCATGCAATTTGGCAATATAAATACATATTTTAAATGTTTTTTTAATTTGGTTGTATTGCATGTTTTAGTTTTAATGCTAGAATCCTTATTTGCTACCTACTTTGATTCCTGAATAATGTAGCTTAAAAATGCCTCATGAGCTTAGTTCAACAGTCATACCCCATCAGAACTAAAAAATAAGCTTGTTTTACTCCAGGGTTTGTAAACGGTGTACATGTAAACAAACACTATATAGTCTCAAAACATGGTAAAACTATAATTTTGTATAATGAATAGTTAGTCCCTGCATCCATAGTTCTGTCTATGAATTTGAAAGTGCTTGAATTTCTCTAGGCCCATCCCTCAGCTTTTTACCAAAACAGAGGAGGGGTGCCCACATTGTTATTGTTTAAATTAAAGTCCCAGCTTTAATTTGACTGACATACAAGTGACAGAAAGTCACTGACTGTGGGTTGGCTGTGGTTCAGATTAATGCCAACCACAGAGCGGTGCAAATTTAAAGGGCAACGTGTTGAACTGAATGGCAGTGGGACACTGACTGCATTAGTGGGAATATCACACGCTGGTTGACCCCCTAACTCAAAATCATTGTTTTACTTTATAACAATGTTACAGGGTTCTTCACACACACTTTGACCCTTTACTTTGACATTTCTGTGGAAAAATGGAAGTTAAGTTTCTTAACCCAGTCAAAAGACCGCTTTATGTATGAGGGCACTGATATTAATGTGTATGCCCTGAATTTTATGATTGTTTTTATATTAATACAGTTACATAAAACCCTCTTGCTAAGATGTTCCCTCTCAGCATGTCCCCTGCAGATAAGGCTGGCCCTCCTCTTTTTCCCTTAATTCCCACGGCACAATGCTGTCTTGCCCCCTTCATGTATCAATGCTGCACTCCATACTATGGGCCGCTGAAACAAAAGAAAATGGTGTCTTTATGGCAGAATGACCCATAAAAGACAAAAAAGGTCTGCAGATGTACTGATATAAAATGTGATAGTTTTGATAGGTGATGGTGGTCTCATGCTGATGCTAAGACATTACGTGGTCCTGTGTGGCTCAGTTGGTATTACAAAAGAAAAAATGAAAATGTATCCACTGACTGCTGTCTCCCAAATGACTAAATTGTAAATGAAGAGGCTAACCAGGTCCAAAGGGCAGTAAGGCTGATCTATTCTGGTGGATACTGACGCAAGTCACTACAGTCCACTAAGAGAGAGGATTTTTAGAAGAAGAGTCAACAAACAAAGAGTATACATTTTTTTATATTCGGCCTCCCGAACAACGCAGCGGTCTAAGGCATTGCATCGCAGTGCTAGAGGCGTCACTACAGCCCTGGGTTCGATCCCAAGATGTATCACAACCGGCTGTGATCGGCAGTCCCATAGGGCGGCACACAATTGGTACAGCGTCGTCCAAGTTAAGGGAGTGTTTGGCTGGGGGGGGTTTACTTGGCTCATTGCGCTCTAGCGACTCCTTGTGGTGGGCCGGGCACCTGCAGGCTGACCTCGGTCGCCAGTTGAACAGTGTTTCCTCCAACACATTTCCACAATTCATATAGATATAGAATTGAATTGATCCCCAAACATTGCCTCAAACATTGGTAAACATGTTGGGGGAAAGTAAATTGCGGTTGCTCTCACATTTCAAAATACTGTATGGTTAGTTCTAAATGGGAAAATGACGCATGCATCGGCCTACTTAATTTCTTAGGAAGCCCCTTACCTCTGTGATCCTGAGAAGTGTAGAGTAGCATTTTTACCACAGAGTGACTCTCTGCTGCATGCAAACTAGCAGTATGTAGGTCAGTGGAAGAAGCCTCTGACATCTCAACATCATTCATTAACTCACTTGACTCTGAAGGTTTTAAGTAATATCACTACCATCAAGCATAAAACCCTCTTTTATTCTGCATTACACCAGACAATGCACCACTGAAAGACAATAAAGTTAGTTCTTGCAGTGACATAATATTATTGCTAGATATAGACAGAACTTTTAACAGAGGGAGGAGGGGAAGAGTGAGAGATAACGGGAGAGAGAGAGATGTGGTATTGATGAATTGCAATCTATTTGAACAGTCTGTAGTGAAGTTGGATTTCTTTCTTGTTCTCATTGCCCCTCTCATCTATTCAATTCTATTTCAGATAATGACCATATGATAAACACTAATAGCATGAGGAGAATATGTTGTCCCCATTCTACCTACGCCTCTTCCCAAAATGTACAAACTTTATTTGCCAACAGTACAATAATAATAATAATACATGGGATTTAATGCACTTTTTGAAAAACCCACAGACACTCACTGTACATGAAAGAGTATAGGACAAAAACAATAATAAGACAATAAAATGAATACAAGCTACCTAGACATCCTTTTTCCAGACCAAACTGGTTCAGCGAGCTTTGAGATTTGGCTTGGTCATAAACACATTTATTCATCTTGTGTAATGCTCTGATGCTATGTACCACCCCCCCCCTGTACATAGCCATGTTATTTTTACTAGTTTTTGTTATTCACTGTGTATTTTTTCCTCATGTCACTATTTATATATATGAAGCATGTGACAAATACAAGTATATTTGATGCTGACTGCAGCAGACTTGCTTTTCCATGGGAACAGTTTGCTGTGGTTTAGTGTATGAAGGGAAGAAATACAGGTGTCAGATCTTAATTTGATCAGTTTCGTCACAGGAGTAAAATAATCCTGCAGCAGGAGGACTTGATTATTTAAAAATGTGATATTTTTGATTGGGAAATTAGTCTTGGATAGGCTTGGATAGGATAGGTTCTTTAGTGTTTAGCGAGCGATAGAGAAAGAAAGAAAACTGCAGGTTTTCAGTAAATATATGTAAATCAAGAGGCACATTTGAATTTCCTCAGGTGCAGGGAAATTCTCTGTAACCACAGAGTGATCAAATTAAGATAATACATCTGTACTTGCCTGGTTGAACCAGAATGAACACTGCCCACACCATTATTCTACCTCTTTACTTATCAAGTCTGGTTCAACCAGCCAGGCAAAAGGAATACAGTATTGCCAAGGTTATTTGCACAGCCATCTGAATCTACTCTGCATCATGGTCCTTTTTCTGTCAACTCTCTTATTCAATAACTGCTGAAAGTGGTTGGATCTCTCATTGAGATATGTAGTGTAGTGTCATTTGAGTGAGTTTAAGGTAACCGGGTCAGGAGGATGTGGCTGCTATTGTTGTCGTTTTACTGCTGCTCTGTGGGGCCTAGGACACTAGCCGTGCAATTCTACGTCACCCAAAATTAACTGGTTCAACTCAACAAGTTCTTCTCTTGTGCCTTATAGCGGGACAGGTGAGGGTGACTCCTCTCTATGATGGACCCAGAGTTGACTTGGTAATGAAAAGTGTTCCCACTGCTGCAGCAGAACTATATTTAGGCCGACTGAAGGCCTACTGAAGAAAAAATACAAACTTTATCACTTGGCCCAAATGTTAAACTTTTTGCATACGCTCTAAATGGGTACTGATCCCAAAGCAAAAGGTTACGCATGAAAATCAGAGAGAGAGTTATGCATGTTTAGCTGCTAATAAAATGCATTTGTTATTGCATGTAGTTTGTTTGACTGGACTGGAATCTCTGGTTGGTGAAGGAGCCTAGCGGTTAGTGTTGAGACAGTAACCGATAGGTTGCTTGTTCAAATCCCAGAGCCGGCAATGTGGAAAAATCTGTCATTACGCACTTGAGCAAGGCAGTTAACCCCAACAACAACTGCTCCCCGGGCACCGATGACATCAATTAGGGCAGGCCCTGCACCTCTCTTGATTCAGAGGGGTTGGGTTAAATGAGGAAGACACATTTCGGTTGAATGCATTCAGTTGTGAAGCTGAGAAGATATCCCCTTTCCCTAAGGAAAGTATCAGTTTTCATCTCATACAAATGAATGTAGTCATTGTTTGTATTTGACAGTTGAATTGCTGTGTGATTTTAGGTGGATAGTGCTTCTGCATTTCATTCAATCCTCATAAAATGGGTATATAGGAGGAAGAGACAACTCCGTATCAGAGGATGATAAATATAGTAAGAAAGTTGTTTTACAGTAAGGCAGTTCCTCTTTCTCAACATCTGTGAGTGAACAGGTGGACATCAGGCATCTTTAAAGAGGGCTGACACCTGCAGCTTTACCCTTTACCAGTGAATGCTGTTTACTCATTCAAAACCTTTTGAACGGTCAATATTCTCCTCACAGTTTTGTTTTCACATGGTAGCCTAGTAATCCTATTAGTGCTCTGACACCTCTGTAGAGTCTGTGACCTGTGTGTGAATCCCTACTGTAGCTCTCCCATCCCAAATCAACTGTTATTCGTCACGTACACGGTTTACAGCAGGTAAAACTAACTGACGCAAGTTAGGGGTGATAAACAAATGTTTTCTACTGTCTATTACCACTCAGATACGCACCACTATTGACATGAAAACACACAATATGGAATGATAACATCTGTGTGAAACAAGGACGTTTTTTTAATCAATAGGCTTCATAGATTGGGGTTGCGCTATACAACTTTTCAGTGGTTCTTACATGTAATATCCCTAGGTCCAGTCAAAGTCTCTGTGATAATGGTCTGATGAAGTGTCAAACTGTTTGTATTTTGGATGATAATTCCTCATCCTTCTACTCTATTGTTTTTGATATAGGGCCTGCAACAGGGTCTACAGCAGTCTACCACAGCAAACCAAACTAAAGACATACCATGGGTTTCTTCCCCATCCCCCATCTAAATATACACATTTTCCTTAAATACTTATTGCCTGATTAGCATTTTGTACACACTCCCAAAGCGGCCATTCAATTAGTTGCATTTAATAGTTAAATGCACTAAGGATGCATTAAGCATGTCCAGGTCCATGTGGGATTTTCCCATGACTCACCTGGAACATGCTGAGGCAGAGAGCGGATTTGCAGGAATTGGAGGAGAGTTGAAGCAACTACTAGATGCTTCACTGCCAAGTGAAAGTTGTCCAACAGGTACAGTACAAACTGTAACTATTAAGCAATTGTCCTGGAAAGGGTACACACTATACCAGATTGATAGCTCAGTCTAAATGTTTTAAATTTTTTATATATAGTAGGTACCAGTAGATTACAGTAGATCTTTAATTGGATGTGATTCATGTTTTTCACTCATGGAAAAGTTGTCCATTTGTATTTAACTATACTCTATAAATAACTATATTTAACTAACTTTAAATAAAATATATTTCACATAGTCATGTAAATGTGCAACACCATCGATCCTCCATGTGTGTCTATAATCAGCCCCCACACAGTCTGATATGGATTTCTTCCATCCTATGGTTGGCTACTGTTGTGTAACCTCTTGGCCTCCTCTGTGACCCCTGGCCTTATTTAGACAGAGTTTCCAATTTGCTCCTTACCCCTTCCTCTTGACACTAACTCTTGGAGATTTAAAGACTGTACAGGGTCTGGATAGGTATACGCAATGTAGTGGAGGAGCTTCCACCTCACTGATCGGCACACCTTGAAGGGTAAGGACCAAAGTGAAGTGGTAGGGAGTCAATTGGGACTGGCTGTGTTTCACACAATAAAGTGCAGATTGCAATAAAACAAAAGTATCAGGAAAAGAGACAGAACGAAAAAGACAGTGTCTGTCAGCCAGACCTTTATTTGTTTGGAAATTAGCGTCTCTGCGACAGTGAATTGACACTGTCATTTTCTAACCCAGATTCAGCCCAGGGAGGCATACTGTAGCAAGGAAAGATAATGTGTCACAGAGGCTATCTAACGCCATTGTGAAATCCTCCATGTCAGGCGGCCTTGAAGGACCTTAAGGGAGGGTTTTATGGTGAAAGGGGCTTATCTAAGCTGTAACGCTGGAGTATAAGATGCCTGATGGCTGAGATGGGGTAGACATGCTGTTAAAGCACTGAGCCTCCAGACAATCCGCTCTCATTTTCACCATATCATCCTCTCTTCTTCACCTCCTTTTCCATCTCCTGCACCTCCTTTCTACCCCAGCTACTATTCAGCATGGGAGTCAATTACAGCTTTGAAGAGTAAGTGACAATACTTACTATGGATACCAAACCTGGACACTTGATTTGGAGAAATAAGGGGTTTGTAAAGACAAAATCTTGCCCTTTCTTTGCTAGGTTAAACATGTAATTTAACAAGGGCAGTTTCTTGATCGGGGAAATAGCTAGGCCTATGTCAGCTTCAGCTCTAGCCTCTTCAGGTCTTGTGTGTGCTTTAGTCATGCAGACCAGAGGCTATGTATGATCTGATAGTGGCATTCCAATGGGCTGTAGTCATGCATTTGGACCCTAAATTAGCTTTTTCCTGTAAGAGCTATTTCTGAAAAGTAGCTGAAAGACTTGTTTTTCCATGCAGAAATTGGTTCACTTTAGGCTTGTTTAAAGATTTCTGGCTTGTGGTTGCTAGATTAGATTGTGTTTCAATCATATTGCAGAGGAGTGTGTGGGTTTTTGGTGAAACGTATTACATAATTTAAAGTACATAAACATTATATTGATGTATGAGATTGCCTCCTCAGGGTTGAACTGATCCAAACCAAGGACAACAACACGAGACACCACAAGCATCCCTGCTGTCTGGTAGTGGAGAAATACGAGCTAGCTGTGCTGTGCTGCTGTGCTGCCATAAACTGGGGGGTGAGTTCTGATTCAAGGATCTAAAGATGTGGCATTGCATTCAACGACCTCTATCTCTAAAACAACGAGAGCAGTTTCTCATTATAAAGAATGGATTAGACAAATTAAACAAGTATGAAATAATAGATTTAAGCAAGTTTGAAACTATTTTTACTTGACATTTATACATCTAGGTTAGGGTTGTTGTGATGAAATATCTATGAAATATTGTAGCTTTAAGGCAAATATTTGTTAGCCTGGGTACCAGTCTTCTTCTCCTAACATTCCACTCCTTGCCACTTCTTCTCATATGCTAAACATGTTTGTAATAGCACGGAGTACAAGGAGTGGAAGGTTAGGTGTGGAAGGTTAGGAGACACCGACTAGTACCCAGGCTACAGAATTGTTGGCTCATTGCCATGAGTGCAACAATGAGATATTTTGACAGTTAGCTCAAACCTGCCGGACACCCCATATATGGACATATGCCCCATAATTCAGTTTACTACAAGTGCCATCCTGTTTTTCAAGAAAGGAATCTGAAACACAAAACTGAGGTGGCCAATACGGTTTCCACAAGCAGGTCTACTATCAGCCAATGAGATTTAGGGGGATGGAAGTTGAATGAAGTAAGAGAGAGCATTTGATGGTTGGGTATAGGTTATCAGTTCACACTCTTGCCTGTGCCTGTGGTACATACAGTATCATATACTGAGGCAACTGTGTTACATTATTAGTATATATGAGTTGTGTTTGGGAGGAATATTAGTAGACATGAGACCAATGCAGGAGAACATCAAGGTGCTTTACTTTGCAAACAAATGTCTGGAGCCATATATAATGGTGGGTTGCTAACTATACTCTTATTTTTGTGAATTGTAATGTTTAGTGTGAGATAATGTACAAGTATGCATGCCATTTGTATTTGTATTTTTTGAAATACCTTTAGTATGACCCAAATATGTGAAGAGTAGTTTTAGGGTGATGTGCAATAATGTTAATTAATTGGTGAAGGGTTGAAGAAATTATTGTATTTTGTCTTTTATCAACCACCCTCACTCACTAGTACTGATTGTGGGTGTAATTTCATGTTTTATTGTGTTTGTTTTTGAGTCAGTTAATTACTCAGCCTTGTTTTACAATATCAGTGTGGATAAGAAACTGACAGCAGAGAGAAAAATAGAGTGTGTTTTAACAGAGATGTGGCTGAGAAACTCACAGCAGAGAGAAAAAGAGAGTGTGTTTTAACAGAGATGTGGCTGAGAAACTCACAGCAGAGAGAAAAAGAGAGTGTGTTTTAACAGAGATGTGGCTGAGAAACTCACAGCAGGGAGAAAAGGAGAGTGTTTTAACAGAGATGTGGCTGAGAAACTCACAGCAGGGAGAAAAAGAGAGTGTTTTAACAGAGATGTGGCTGAGAAACTCACAGCAGGGAGAAAAAGAGAGTGTGTTTTAACAGAGATGTGGCTGAGAAACTCACAGCAGGGAGAAAAGGAGAGTGTTTTAACAGAGATGTGGCTGAGAAACTCACAGCAGGGAGAAAAGGAGAGTGTTTTAACAGAGATGTGGCTGAGAAACTCACAGCAGGGAGAAAAGGAGAGTGTTTTAACAGAGATGTGGCTGAGAAACTCACAGCAGGGAGAAAATGAGAGAACAGAGATGTGTGAGAAACTCACAGCAGAGAGAAAAGGAGAGTGTTTTAACAGAGATGTGGCTGAGAAACTCACAGCAGGGAGAAAACAGAGATGTGGCTGAGAAACTCACAGTGTTTTAACAGAGATGTGGCTGAGAAACTCACAGCAGGGAGAAAAGGAGAGTGTTTTAACAGAGATGTGGCTGAGAAACTCACAGCAGGGAGAAAATGAGAGTGTTTTAACAGAGATGTGGCTGAGAAACTCACAGCAGAGAGAAAAGGAGAGTGTTTTAACAGAGATGTGGCTGAGAAACTCACAGCAGAGAGAAAGTGTTTTAACAGAGTGTTTTAACAGAGATGTTTTAACAGCTGAGAAACTCACAGCAGGGAGAAAAGGAGAGTGTTTTAACAGAGATGTGGCTGAGAAACTCACAGCAGGGAGAAAAGGAGAGTGTTTTAACAGAGATGTGGCTGAGAAACTCACAGCAGGGAGAAAAAGAGAGTGTTTTAACAGAGATGTGGCTGAGAAACTCACAGCAGGGAGAAAAAGAGAGTGTGTTTTAACAGAGATGTGGCTGAGAAACTCACAGCAGGGAGAAAAGGAGAGTGTTTTAACAGAGATGTGGCTGAGAAACTCACAGCAGGGAGAAAAGGAGAGTGTTTTAACAGAGATGTGGCTGAGAAACTCACAGCAGGGAGAAAAGGAGAGTGTTTTAACAGAGATGTGGCTGAGAAACTCACAGCAGGGAGAAAATGAGAGTGTTTTAACAGAGATGTGGCTGAGAAACTCACAGCAGAGAGAAAAGGAGAGTGTTTTAACAGAGATGTGGCTGAGAAACTCACAGCAGAGAGAAAAGGAGAGTGTTTTAACAGAGATGTGGCTGAGAAACTCACAGCAGGGAGAAAAGGAGAGTGTTTTAACAGAGATGTGGCTGAGAAACTCACAGCAGGGAGAAAAGGAGAGTGTTTTAACAGAGATGTGGCTGAGAAACTCACAGCAGGGAGAAAAGGAGAGTGTTTTAACAGAGATGTGGCTGAGAAACTCACAGCAGAGAGAAAAAGAGAATGTGTTTTAACAGAGATGTGGCTGAGAAACTCACAGCAGAGAGAAAAGGAGAGTGTTTTAACAGAGATGTGGCTGAGAAACTCACAGCAGGGAGAAAAGGAGAATGTGTTTTAACAGAGATGTGGCTGAGAAACTCACAGCAGAGAGAAAAGGAGAGTGTTTTAACAGAGATGTGGCTGAGAAACTCACAGCAGAGAGAAAAGGAGAGTGTTTTAACAGAGATGTGGCTGAGAAACTCACAGAGCGAAAAGGAGAATGTGTTTTAACAGAATTGTGATTTCATGTCCAAATCATCCCAAAGTGTCTGAAATGGATCTTGTACCTTAATAAAGTTACTTTAAGATCATTTGAACATGAAAGCGAAAAATTATAATACCTGGGACATATAAGTAATTTTGTAATTTTGGTGAACTTTCCCCTTAACAGAGTTTGTGGTTATTTCCTTGCAGATCATCACAGGGAACGATTCAGTAAAGCCTCGATGGAGCGTGTGCAGCTCAGAGGAGGGTAACCGCTCTGAGGGCGAGGAGCCTGAGGACATACTTCCTGTTCTCCGAAACCACAGCCAGCTCCTCAACGACCAACACATCGAGAGTGTGAGTTACTGTTAAACTACACTACAACAAAACACTGTGGCTAATACAGTCATGTTTACAGAAATGTTGATGAAGGTGCTTTGTAAATAAACCTAATGAAGTAAAGGAAAAGGAAAGCAATCATCTCACAGCAGTATATAGGCAACACAGCCAGCTCATGGGAAGAACATAGTGCTTTGGTTTATTTGATATGTACAAAGCTAAATATGGGACTTTTTTTTGGTTCTTCAATTTATACTGAGTTCCGGGAACATAAAGTGCACATACTCATCTCAGCATTACACAGCTTTGACATGTGAATTTAAATGGGACATTTTCTCATCATCCATCTCATCCTCTGTTTCTGAAACCCACAGCTAGCCAATCACATACCAGCAAGGACACAGGGGTATCCATGGAACCTGGTCTACAGCACAGCCATTCATGGCACCAGCCTGAAGACTCTGTACAGGCAAATGGCCCACATCGACAGTCCTGTGCTTCTGGTCATCAAAGACATGGAAAAAAAGGTAGACATCTCAACAACGCACTGTTCTATATGACTGACATCTAACGTACTGTTATGTACTGCTATTACATTGTTATTACATTATGAATGGGTCATACGATCCCAGTAAAATGCTAATACGTTTGTTTTCCTCTCTCTCAGGTGTTTGGTGCCTTCTCCTCCCATCCCTTCAGAGTGAGTGACTGTTGCTACGGAACAGGAGAGACTTTTGTCTACAGCTTCGACCCTGCATTTAAGGTAACATTGCATACTGTTGTGTGCATGGCTTGTCCATAATGCCATCCTATTCACTATATACATTTGACCAGCGCTTACCTTTGTACTATAGGGAATAGGGTGTCATTTCAGATACAGCCCCTGTCATTGTAGTTAATAGGCTGTCTCTTGACTGTCGTGATGGGTGGAGTTAATCTGACACCTCTCTCTTCACACAGGCCTACAGGTGGAGTGGTGAGAACTCTTACTTCATCAGGGGCCATATGGACTCTCTACAGATTGGTGGAGGAGGGTAAGTGTTCAGAATTTTCTTTATCAGAAATACCGAAGCCTTTATCATCTAAAAGTAAATCTAGTTAGCTTCCACAAACTCATTGATGTCTACAGATCTTATTGGCTAAACCGCATCCTTTGGCTCTGGTCTGATATACACAGTGGGGCAAAAAAAGTATTTAGTCAGCCACCAATTGTGCAAGTTCTCCCACTGAAAAAGATGAGAGTGGCCTGTAATTTTCATCATAGGTACACTTCAACTATGACAGACAAAATGAGAAGAAAAAAAATCCAGAAAATCACATTGTAGGATATTTAATGAATTTATTTGCAAATTATGGTGGAAAATAAGTATTTGGTCAATAACAAAAGTTTATCTTAATACTTTGTTATATACCCTTTGTTGGCAATGACAGAGGTCAAACGTTTTCTGTAAGTCTTCACAAGGGTTTCACACACTGTTGCTGGTATTTTGGCCCATTCCTCCATGCAGATCTCCTCTAGAGCAGTGATGTTTTGGGGCTGTTGCTGGGCAACACGGATTTAAACTTCCTCCAAAGATTTTCTATGGGGTTGAGATCTGGAGACTGGCTAGGCCACTCCAGGACCTTGAAATGCTTCTTACGAAGCCACTCCTTCATTGCCCGGGCGGTGTGTTTGGGATCATTGTCATGCTGAAAGACCCAGCCACGTTTCATCTTCAATGCCCTTGCTGATGGAAGGAGGTTTTCACTCAAAATCTCACGATACATGGCCCCATTCATTCTTTCCTTTACACGGATCAGTCGTCCTGGTCCCTTTGCAGAAAAACAGCCCCAAAGCATGATGTTTCCACCCCCATGCTTCACAGTAGGTATGGTGTTCTATGGATGCAACTCAGCATTCTTTGTCTAACAAAACACGATGAGTTGAGTTTTTACCAAAAACGTATATTTTTGTTTCGTCTGACCATATGACATTCTCCCAATCTTCTTCTGGATCATCCAAATGCTCTCTAGCAAACTTCAGACGGGCCTGGACATGTACTGGCTTAAGCAGGGGGACTCATCTGGCACTGCAGGATTTGAGTTTCTGGCGGCGTAGTGTGTTACGATTGGTAGGCTTTGTTACTTTGGTCCCAGCTCTCTGCAGGTCATTCACTAGGTCCCTCCGTGTGGTTCTGGGATTTTTGCTCATTGTTCTTGTGATCATTTTGACCCCACGGGGTGAGATCTTGCGTGGAGCCCTAGATTGAGGGAGATTATCAGTGGTCTTGTATGTCTTCCATTTCCTAATAATTGCTCCCACAGTTGATTTCCTCAAACCAAGCTTCTTACCTATTGCAGATTCAGTCTTCCCAGCATGGTGCAGGTCTACAATTTTGTTTCTGGTGTCCTTTGACAGCTCTTTGGTCTTGGCCATAGTGGAGTTTGGAGTGTGACTGTTTGAGGTTGTGGACAGGTGTCTTTTATACTGATAACAAGTTCAAACAGGTGCCATTAATACAGGTAACGAGTGGAGGACAGAGGAGCCTCTTAAAGACCAAGTTACAGGTCTGTGAGAGCCAGAAATCGTGCTTGTTTGTAGGTGACCAAATACTTATTTTCCACCATAATTTGCAAATAATTTCATAAAAAATCCTACAATGTGATTTTCTGGATTTTTTTTCTCATTTTGGCTGTCATAGTTGAAGTGTACCTATGATGAAAATTACAGGCCTCTCTCATCTTTTTGAGTGGGAGAACTTGTACAATTGGTGGCTGACTAAATACTTTTTTGCCCCACTGTATCTTTCTCTTGTTGACCTCTAGGGGGCTTTTTGGCCTGTGGCTGGATGCTGATCTGTACTACGGTGCCAGCTTCCCATGTCACACCTTCAACAACCAGCCCCTGTCCACCCAGCAAGACTTCACAGTGCAGGACCTGGAGGTCTGGACTGTCCAGTAAACAGAGCGAGACGCTGAGAGACTCAGAAGCGGAAAAGAGAGAGAGAAAAAAGCTAGAGCCATGTCTATCTATGGTTTACAACATCGCTTTACTTGTGTTCAGTGAGGTTTAGCCTGTGTTCAAGCTGTTAAAGTACAGTAAGCTTAATATAGTAAGCTTGGTTTGTCCAATGACCTTATATATGAATGGACAACGTTATCGATCACGTGACACCAGTCATTCCTATGTGAAAACTCAATAGTGCATTTGAAGCCAAGGAAGTCCATTAAGATGGCGTCTCATGTGGGAGATTTACATAGGCATTACATGCTAGTTTGAGCTACTCCAGGATGTGACGTTGCAGGCTAGCTCAGTGCTGCCCCCTCTCATTGAGTATTTCATGTTAAAGGCAGAATGAGGCATGCTGCCATTAGCTACTAAATTATGACAGTAACTTATTCTGTGTGCGATTTTAAAATAATTGGTTCAAGCACATACATCTGGGGTATAAGACATTTTTGTTTTTATTTGTTATTATATTTATACGAAGATTGCCATCTTCCCATTCACTGTTCTGGGGATCCTGTGTTTGGCAAATAATGCCTGCAGTACTGTGGTTGGCCTTGAATGAGAGGGGGCAGTCATTCACCGCTGGGGTTGTCACGTGTGAAACCTGGTCTAGTGACTTTTAGGCTGGTTTTACCTGTGTTTTACCAGCGCGTAACCTATTATACCAGCATTAACTCAGGTTGTATCTGTGTTTTGCCTGGTTAACTGAGGACTGTATGGTGAGAGATAGACAGGCTGTTTTACAGTGTCCTACTGTTTGCTGCTCAATACCTGCTACTGAACAAGCTCTGTCCAATACGAGCATTACAACTGGTTCTAGACATCTAAGCTGTAAACCCTCCATCAATCCTTTGTTATGGACAGCATTTACAAACCAAAGCCCATTTTAAAGTAATATCCTATTTTCATTACAATTTCCTCATAAGCTTTAAACTTTATAGAGGCTAAGATGAACACACTACTGTACTACCCAACTATTTTGTATTTATTTATGTGTCTGTGTTACAAGGGTACAACATCAGATGCCCCGTAGGGATCCCTCACACACACAACACTCAGGTCTAGAAACAGCCACGGCAGAGTACTGTCTCTTAGAGCTGCTAAAAGTGGCCTCTAATGGTTTGTACTAAAGGTATGGGTTTAAATCCATGTTAAATGTTTTCTTACATTTCTAAAAGAGAATAATGAAATTTGTTTAAAAGAAAGAAACAGGATATAAGATGGACCAATTGTTTTAGTTTGGCATCTTTTTCACATTCCTTTGATGTTTTTTTATATTTGCTATAAAAAATATATGTATATATATATTTAAAGAAATGTTATCCAGGGAAGTATTGTGTTTTGTTTTTCTGTATGTGTGCTGTACAGTGCTGGCACTGTTAATGGCTCCTTATTAAAATTCTGCATTTCCAGGTGACAAAAAATGTGCTTTAAACTTGTGTGATTATGTGACTGATTGTTTTCAGATCAATAAGCATCATTGCCTGGAATAGTACTACTAATATTCATCTCATCAACAACAATATAAAAGCAAGATTCATGATAACAAAAGGACATATGACATGTTTTAGATTTACCCAGTATTTTGAATTATCATGCCAGATGCCCAGTCATTTCTGTATGTTGAAATTAAGCTAGCAATAGGTAGCCTAAGGCCACATCAGTAATCACTCATTGTATGATTGGTTTTGAAAGAAATTATAAAATGTCACAGCATTCATTTACATGTTGCTGTACTGTCAAAGAAAGTATGTTTGCTTAATGAAAATGACACCTGCAATCTCAAAAGCAAGGCCTACATAGGATGCAGCCTAATGTACTTTCACAACAGCTAATGGGGATCCTAATAAAATACAAAATACCTAAGTTGAGCCCATCTTTATTACTGTAAATAGTAAGGATGAGTTAGATTTTTTTTAAAGTTATAGGCTATGACCAGTAAAAAAAAATCAAGAAGTTAATCTTTATCGTTCTTTTCCTAGGTCACGAAAATGGCTTAAAAAAATCCCATCTTTAAATCATTTAGGCAAATTCAACAATGCAATATAACCGTAGCATTGACTTATACATGTTGAAGAAGTGGCAGAAAATAGAAAAGCATATCTGTTAAATGACTAAAATGTAAATATTTTATCTAGACGATTCAGTGAGAGACGTGTTTCATTCGTGCGCACTACCAAGTTGGGTAATTGTTTGCTTTACCTTTCGACTCACCAACGATAACCGTTTGATCCACTTGTGTTCCTTCGTTGATAGGTATGATTTCCACTAATTACCACAGCCACAAAGTTGAAATTGTCTTGGCATAAGGTTAGCAGGGTGGTTAAGGTTAGAGATAAGGTTAGGTTTAAAATAGCATTTTAAATACATTGTAGAAATAGGCGGGGTTTATACCTTTGTGGCTGTGGTAACTAGGGACGACCATTAAATATGGCAACCAACGAAGGTTCTGAACCTGCAAATGTATATATTTCTAAAATAAACGTAGGTCAAGGCGAAGGATACGACAAGAAATGCATATTCTGCAAGGTTGTCAACAATGAGATGGGCACGGAGATTCTTCATGTTGTAAGTATGAGTGAATTATTGACACAAACTAGCTAGCTAGGCTAACGTTACGTTAACGTCGTTAGCTGGCTAGGTTAGCTGTCAGAAAACAGCGACGTTGATTACCACTACGACAGGTCATTTGAGCTAATCCATTATCATATTTCCATAGCTATGTGGAAACAATATACATTAATGATCCCAAAAATAGTTTTTAGGCAGGTTCGCTTCCAAACTGAAAACAATGCTGATTGTGATGGACGTTCTAGCTGAACCAACTAGTGACCACCCCATGTTTTTGACTTCGTTTGCATGACAGGACGAGGAGGTCTCTTGCTTCAGGGACATCAAGCCTGGAGCTCCCCATCATTACCTGGTTGTGCCCACGAGACATGTTGGAAACTGTAAATCACTCAGTAAAGAGCATGTGTCATTAGGTATGCAACTTTAAAGTTGTGTGTGTGTGTGTGTGTGTGTGTGTGTGTGTGTGTAACTGATTATCCTGCTGTGTCTGTGATCAGTGGAGAAGATGGTGGAGATAGGGATGGAGATCCTTCAGAAGAACAATGTCTTAGACCTCAGCGATGTTAGGTATGACCACAACATTCTCTCCAGTCAATGTCACATGATTCAAATGGAGTGTTTTTCAATCTTCAGATGTTATTAGGGCTGTGACAATACCAGTATTGAGATGTTTTCCATGGGGGGAATAATTAAATAGAAAGCAGACAACTCTTTGGTTCTTTAAAAACCTGCTGTATGCAAACTATTGTATGATATATAGCCTGAAAAATGAACAAATGTGACTAGATGATGACATAATGTCTGTTTCCAACATTAGGGCTGTTTTCCAAAGTAAGTTAAAGCCGTGTCGTGTGTTTGTTTCTTTGCCACGATACTGACAAGAGTCACTATACTGGTATCGTCCCGGCCCTTTTATTAACAAGTGGCTCCAATTGTAAAGGCCAATTTATTTATTTTTGCTATACATGCATAGTTGATTGGTTTGACTTTATGAAACGACATACAATGGCAAATCACATTCAGCAGTCTGTAAAATTTAGCATTTTGAACATGTTGCTGTTGTCACAGAAGATCATGCAGAGACAAAGAAGCAGACAATTCTTATTATTTTTTTTCTACAGGTTTGGCTTCCACTGGCCCCCATTCTGTTCTGTCTCTCACCTGCACCTACATGTGTTGGCACCTGCCAGTCAGATGGGCTTCATGTCCCGCCTCTTCTACAGACCCAACTCCTATTGGTTTGTCACTGTAAGTCTCTTTCAAATGGCCATTGTAGTATGGTAGCTGTCAGAATTTGTGTGATAAATGTTTCACAATTCCCCCCACATTGTTAAATAAAGGTAAAATAAAATGTCTGTTCTGTAATATTATCCACCTATTGAGTTCAGTGTTCGTACAGTACCAAAGTCGGGATAGAACAATAATTTCCCTTGCCTTGCTGCCTTGACATCACCTGGACACAAACATCAATTCCACTCATTTAGACTTGTTAGAGTAGCTTGTTAGCATTGTGTTTGGGAAAGAGGGCTCTTTTTTTGTTACATAAAGTTGGACAGTCCAGATTGGCAGCTGATGAACAGCTCCATTGTTCCTCACTGTTCCAGCAGCTCTTTTCTGCCACTCTGGCTGTTGTGTTGTCATCTGTTAAGAGCCAGTCAGCCAACACTGATCTCTCACTGCATTATCACTGCCAGCTTTCATGGTCAATTAACTCCCTGTGGAGACTACTGGGCTGGGGAAATCTGTTGGGATGAAGTAAGGTGACTAAAGCCCCAAATACACTGGACTAGGAAACCTGTTTTTTTCCTGTGTCTGCCTTCAGTGTGTATATGGGTCTTCCCAGGTTAAAGGATGGCCATCTATACAGTATGTCAGGGACACTCACCTCTATCAGTCTATTCCCATCAGGTTGGTTTGCAGGCATGCACCTCATGCAAGAGCCTTTGTTTTTCTACCTTTAGATACAATACATGAGCGTGACAATGGACTGGCAATTCAGACATCAAAAGACATGAAGAAGCCATGACTTGTCATTTTATTTATTATTATACTATTTGTGTTTGTCTCCTGCAGGCTGACCAGTTGATTCAGCAGCTGAACTCTAAGGGAGAGACCAACTGAGGAGTGGGTTGCAGTCTGGGCTGGTCCAGTGAGAAACGGGGTTACCTTACTAGTAGTGAAGTGAGCAGGTCAGGTCTGGTCTCCCTCCGTGATTCTCTGTGTGAGTGTACTGTACTCCCCAGCAGGTTACAGTGAGACTAGTGATGATGGTTCAACTCAACTGAGGTTTTTAATTCTAGTATCAAGCTGAACAGCCAAATCAGAAATGAAGCCAAATGTGTTTTCCTTACTTGCTATTTTAAATACTTTTTTGAAAATGACCAATAGTTACTCTTTATTTTTTACCACAGAATATGAAATAGTGATGACTGGATTGATTTTGGGGTCAATTTCTGTTGGTATAGAAAGATATCAAAAGTGATACGTTTGTGTTTAGGCTCTAGTATTAATATAAAGAACGATTAGTAACGTAAAGGCATTCCTAAGTGATCATAACCAGGAGACCTGAGAATGGGATGTATTGGGACTTGGAAACCTACAGTAAGTCTCATTGCAGGACACCTTTGATAAAGATGTCTAATGCATGTGCATTGTGCCACTGGCTGGCATCCCAAATGTCACCATTTCCTATAGGGCTCAAAAGTAGTGTAATGAATAGGGCACCATTTGCGATGCAGTCACTGTCAACAGTATCCCGTATTATGAGGTATAATAACTGAAAGCGGAGAAATATAATGAGAAGTATGAGCTCTTTTAGGCCTCAGTCAAGTGATCAGAAAAGCAACTGTTTTGCATGAATGGTATTCAATCATATATGATCAAAGAGTAAAATGGAAGTGTACTCCGGGGTGTGGAGGTTTAATATATTCACTGAATAATACCTACATTACTAATTCATCAAGATGCATAATAGGAGCTCAGTCATCCATAAACAATTGTTTCTTGAGTCACATTCTGTTAACACAATACTCTTCATTAATTGTGTTATTTTATTATGAATGTTGGAGAGTGATTCTTAATTTTGTTATGCACTACAGCCCAATGGAACACTCAACAAAGTAATGTATGTTTAGTGTATGCTGCTGCATGAAATTAAGAGCGTCATGTGTTTGTATTTATTGGTTGGCGTGTCGCTGTAAAATAATAATGGTGGTTCATGGTTAAATAAATGATGCATTGCTGCCTCCACAAGTGTATCAGATTTCCTTCCTGGTCTCTTATTAATGGGAAACATCATTCAGTAACACTGTAAAGTATGCAGTATGACTTAGGCAGTATGACTTAATATGACTCTTTCTAATGCCTTATTAAAAAGTATTATGTTATGCAAGCTTTAAATAAAGTGTTACCTGTCATTCTAATGCAATTGTATCATGAATTAGTCTGTTTTGGTGATTTGTTTTTTTTGAAGACTTTATTGATAAAAATCAGTGCTTTCCTTTCTAAACAAACATGTTTGGAATACAGTAATTATTTTTCAAATTAGTAAAGGGTTATAGTATATTTCATGAGTGCAAGTAGCTGAAAAAGCATTCCTCAAACAACCCTTGTTAGGTTGAACAATGTGCATATAGTACAGTGTGAATTCCACAATTGCCAGTGGATCAAAAAGTGATGTGCTATTTCTCCTGAATGTAAATATAATTGTGATGCATTTTGCTACTTTGTCAACCATGTATACAGTTTCATAGCCTCCTTCCAGGATTTCTAACATAAGCCTACAGTGTCAGTGTGTTGTATTTGTGCCATAGAAAGTACACATTTCCTCTGTCTAATTACAAAGATTGCTAAGGAACATTGTAAACGCTGTGTAGATTACATGCAACGCAAAGTCCATTCAGGCCAATAAGTTCAGGTTCATCCTACAGCACCATATTGCATGTCACTGCTGCCACAGGTTAGTTCTCTTGGGCCCTGCCCAGAAACAACTACCCTTGCTAGGTGCAGGTGTAAACCTGAAAGAATTGGGTAGGTGTTGCTGCACCTTGCTACCTAATGTAATTTTCACCATATTGCTTAGACCTCGCCAATCCTTTCACAACTACACAAATGCCTAAAGAGCTAGGGGATGTTTCTGGACAGGGCCTTGGTTACTGTCTTGTCCTTCGGCTGCATAAACCTGGTCACTGAAGCAGCATAATGTCGACCTTGTCATTTCATCCTGGTCACTGTAGCAGTGTGATGAGGACCCGGTCATCCTGCCCCTGCCACAACATCTCCCCTTCAAAGCTGACCAGGCCTTGTTTTCTGGCCCTCAGCAGGATCCCCACCACCTTGTTGGAGATGTTCACATAGTGCTCAAACAGCTTCCCAAACTCCACCGTCACCACAGGTCTCTCCTCGCTGCCTCCGTCCCCACCGCCACGGCTTTCCCCGATGTCCCTGATCATCTGGCAGAGCTCCTCCACCTCCCGGGTGATGTGGACGTGGGCGTCCCTGCCCCTCTGCTCTGTCAAGGAGCCCTCCAGGGGCCTCCCGTAGCCATCCTGGTCCCTTTGGAACCTCTGCTGCTGGGCAGTCACATTCACCATAGCCCCCCGGTTGTTACTGAAGGGGTTGTGTTTCTGGTACTCCTGGTGCTTGTTGGACCATCTCTGCCAGTTCTCCTTTAACCCTTTCACTGACGTTACACACACTGTCCTGTCATCGTTAAACTCGACAGGTGCATCGTTGTTCTCCATGGTGGTGTTTCAGATGTCTTGTATGTATTAAGTGGTTTGTCCACTTTTAGGCATAGTTCATTTTCTGTGGGTGTAATAAAAGTTTCAATGACCAACTGTTGAGAGCACAATTACATGTCTGTATGGTAGCCTAGGCCTATTTCTAATTTTTGAAGACACAAATTAATCCTCAGAAATAACCTATTTAAACCATTAATTACACCCTGAATAAAGTTATGGTAAACTATATTAGTTATAATAAAGTTATAATAACAGGTCATCATCCTACTAATGCTCTGATGAAGGTGAGAGTTCTTCCAGATCAGAGGTATCATGCCCATAGGATGCACAGAGGCACGTGCCCCCTCAAATTTGTCATGTAATTAAAAAAATATATATATATACAGTACCAGTCAAAAGTTTGGACACACCTACTAATTTCACGTTTTTTATTTATTTTTAAATGTTCTACATTGTAGAAAAATAGTGAAGACATCAACACTATGAAATAACACATGGAATTATGTAGTAACCAAAAAACAAATCAAAATATATGTTATATTTGAGATTCTTCAAAGTAGCCACCCTTTGCCTTGATGACAGCTTTAAACACGCTTGACATTCTCTCAACCAGCTTCATGAGGTAGTCACCTGGAATGCATTTCAATTAACAGGTGTGCATTGTTAAAAGGTCATTTGTGGAATTTCTTTCCTTCTTAATGTGTTGAGCCAATCAGTTGTGTTGTGACAAGGTAGGGGTGGTATACAGAAGATAGCCCTATTTGGTAAAAGACCAAGTCCATATTATGGCAAGAACAGCTCAAATAAGCAAAGAGAAACAACAGTCCATCATTACTTTAAGACAAGAAGGTCAGTGCGGCTGCAAAAACTATCAAGTGCTATGATGAAACTGGCTCTCATGAGGACCGCCACAGGAAAGGAAGACCCAGAGCTACCTCTGAAGCAGAGGATAAGTTCATTAGAGTTACCAGCCTCTGAAATTGCAGCCCAAATACAGTGGGGCAAAAAAGTATTTAGTCAGCCACCAATTGTGCAAGTTCTCCCACTTAAAAATATGAGAGAGGCCTGTAATTTTCAGCATAGGTATACTTCAACTATGACAGACAAAATGAGAAAAAAATCTAGAAAATCACATTGTAGGATTTTTAATTTATTTATTTGAAAATTATGGTGGAAAATAAGTATTTGGTCACCAACAAACAAGCAAGATTTCTGGCTCTCACAGACCTGTATCTTCTTCTTTAAGAGGCTCCTCTGTCCTCCACTCGTTACCTGTATTAATGTCACCTGTTTGAACTTGTTATCAGTATAAAAGACACCTGTCCACAACCTCAAACAGTCACACTCCAAACTCCACTATGGCCAAGACCAAAGAGCTGTCAAAGGACACCAGAAACAAAATTGTAGACCTGCACCAGGCTGGGAAGACTGAATCTGCAATAGGTAAGCAGCTTGGTTTGAGGAAATCAACTGTGGGAGCAATTATTAGGAAATGGAAGACATATAAGACCACTGATAATCTCCCTTGATCTGGGGCTCCACGCAAGATCTCACCCCGTGGGGTCAAAATGATTACAAGAACGGTGAGTAAAAATCCCAGAACCACACGGAGGGACCTAGTTAATGACCTGCAGAGAGCTGGGACCAAAGTAACAAAGCCTATCATCAGTAACCCACTATGCCGCCAGGGACTCAAATCCTGCAGTGCCAGACGTGTCCCCCTGCTTAAGCCAGTACATGTCCAGGCCCATCTGAAGTTTGCTAGAGAGCATTTGAATGATCCAGAAGAAGATTGGGAGAATGTCATATGGTCAGATGACACCAAAATATAACTTTTTGGTAAAAACTCAACTCGTTGTGTTTGGAGGACAAAGAATGCCGAGTTGCATCCAAAGAACACCATACCTACTGTGAAGCATGGGGGTGGAAAGATCATGCTTTGGGGCTGTTTTTCTGCAAAGGGACCAGGACGACTGATCCGTGTAAAGGTAAGAATGAATGGGGCCATGTATCGTGAGATTTTGAGTGAAAACCTCCTTCCATCAGCAAGGGTATTGAAGATGAAACGTGGCTGGGTCTTTCAGCATGACAATGATCCCAAACGCACCGCCCGGGCAACGAAGGAGTGGCTTCGTAAGAAGCATTTCAAGGTCCTGGAGTGGCCTAGCCAGTCTCCAGATCTCAACCCCATAGAAAATCTTTGGATGGAGTTGAAAGTCTGTGTTGCCCAGCAACAGCCCCAAAACATCACTGCTCTAGATGAGATCTGCATGGAGGAATGGGCCATAATACCAGCTCAGTGTGTGAAAACCTTGTGAAGACTTACAGAAAACGTTTGACCTCTGTCATTGCCAACAAAGGGTATATAACAAAGTATTGAGATAAACTTTTGTTATTGACCAAATACTTATTTTCCACCATAATTTGCAAATAAATTTGATTTTTTTTCTTCTAATTTTGTCTGTCATAGTTGAAGTGTAACTATGATGAAAATGACGTGGGAGAACTTGCACAATTGGTGGCTGACTAAATACTTTTTTTGCCCCACTGGTAAATGCTTCACAGAGTTCAACAGACACATCTCAACATCAACTGTTTAGAGGAGACTGTGTGAATCAGGCCTTCATGGTCAAATTGCTGCAAAGAAACCACAACTCAAGGTTACCAAGAAGAAGAGACTTGCTTGGGCCAAGAAACACAAGCAAGGGACATTAGACTGGTGGAAATCTGTCCTTTGGTCTGATTAGTCCAAATTAGAGATTTTTGGTTCCAACTGCCGTGTCTTTGTGAGACGCATAGTTGGTGAACGGATGATCTCAGCATGTGTAGTTCCCACCGTGAAGCATGGAGGAGATTTATTTAAGTGATTTATTTAGAATTCAAGGCACCAGCATGGCTACCACAGCATTCTGCAGCGATACACCATTCCATCTGGTTTGTGCTTAGTGGGACTGTCATTTGTTTTTCAACAGGACAATGACCCAACACATACTCCAGGCTGTGTAAGGGCTATTTGACCAAGAAGCAGAGTGATGGAGTGCTGCATCAGATGACCTAGCCTACACAATCACCTGACCTCAACCCAATTGATATGGTTTGGGATGAGTTGGAACGCAGAGTGAAGGAAAAGCAGCCCGCAAGTGCTCAACATGTGTGGGAACTCCTTCAAGACTGTTGGAAAAGCATTCCAGGTGAAGCTGGTTGAGAGAATGTTAAGAGTTTGCAAAGCTGTCATCAAGGCAAAGGGTGGCTACTTTGAAGAATCTCAAATCTAAAATATATTTTGATTTGTTTAACAGTTTTTTGGTTACCACATGATTCTTCCATATGTGTTATTTCATAGTTCTGATGTCTTCACTATTATTATACAATGTCGAAAATAGTTCAATTAAAGAAAAACCCTTGAATGAGTAGGTGTGTCCAAACTTTTGACTTATACTGTACCTCTTAGTGAGAATTTCTCCTTTCTCCATTTCATAGCATAAGCTATGGACAACTAACACAATTGCATTTTTTCGGTGGCAATTTGAATGCACAGTGATACCGTGACGAAATCCTGAGGCCCATTGTGTCATTCATCCGTCGCCATCACCTCATGTTTCAGCATGATAATGCACGGCCCCATGACGCAAAGATCTGTACACAATTTCTGGAAGCTGAAAATGTCCCAGTTCTTCCATGGCCTGCATACTCACCAGACATGTCACCCACTGAGCATGTTTGGGATGCTCTGGATTGATGTGTATGACAGTGTGTTTCAGTTCCCACCAATATCCATCAACTTCACACAGACATTGAAGAGGAGTGGGACAGTATTCCACAGGCCACAATCTGCCTGATCAACTCTTTAAGAAGGAGATGTGTTGTGCTGCTTGAGGCAAATGGTGGTCACACCAGATAATGATTGGTTTTCTGATCCACGCCCCTACTTTTATTTTTAAGGTATCTATGACTAGTAACTCAGTATAATCTTTGTAATAGTTGCACGTTGTGTTTATATTTGTATTCAGTGTATATATATTATTTACATTTTTTGTTAAATCTTTTGTTGTTTCTCTATAATAATACTAGCCACCGATTGTAGCAATTTTATGAAGTTGGCTTTAGCTAGTCCAGATAGGTTCCCAATCTCCCAACCTCATAACTAGCTACCAAGAAGCTATTTCAGGCTATTTATCAGGCTAGAGTTGCTAGCTTGTCTAACTATCTTAGTTGGCAAGCCTGCAGGCAAGGTTGGTAGTCTTTTGAAAACCTAGCAATTACTAAATGTACTGAATAAGACCCACATTCCTTTGAATATTTTGCCTAGACTTTAGTAGAGATGCAGAGAAGCATATTTAGTTTCTTTGAAAAAAATAAGCACCAGTCAGGAGAATAGAGAGCTCAAGAGGTATGCTTAGATATGCAGAAAAATATACAGATTTTTTAAAATAGAATTAAGCATAGTGACTCTAGATTGCAGGAAAAAAGCTACTTCAGATGTTTGAAAAATGCTAAATTTGCCCATTTCAGGAATGGGACCACCCCTCTGCCATCCTCACTTACTTTGTGCCCTCTCAGATTGTTAGGCTCCTGTTCCAGATTGATTTAAACATGAAAAACATGTAATTTATCTCGCACAAATAAATGTTACATTACAAGAAATCTAGGAATGCAAGGTGAGCACACATCTGTAAACTGAAAGTGACATACATACGGTAAGGTGACAAGTGTCACTGCTACAATGTCAAAATCGATGTATTGCTTATTCCGATATTTTCTTCTTCTGTCCGTGTCGAATTTGAGGTACCTTACACTTCTTGTCACGAACACTGACATAGGCTGAGGAACATGTGTCTGTTAGCAACATTGTATCCATGCTATGGAACTTTACATTAGAACAGTGTTGAATCGGATTATTTTTCTACCCGCAGTGAAAAACACTGATCGGCATCCAAAGTAGCCAATGACAATGTGGTGGTGACGCAAGTAGCTAAATGTTGGTGTCACGTGCCCTGTCAGTGAGCAATGTTCTGAAGTAAAGCTGCTTAACTTTGGGATATGTTTAGTTGGTGGATCATTAGCTCTCTCTACAGTAAAATGATTCACCCTAATTTATGAAGCAGTTATGTAGCAGCTATACAGAATAATAAGCACACAATTATTTGGACGTTAATGACCAAACTGAAACATACTCTTTAATTTTGCGTTGCCAAAATACATGCAATGCACATTCATTGCTGGTAAATTGGTATTTATTTTTGGAACTGACAGGAACTACTATTCGCGGGGACGCGGTTTCTAGCCGGATGTATTTTGCGTGGGAACGCGAACATGGCGATCCACTGTAGCAGAACATGCCTACAATATTTGATACATTTGGCCCACGACAATGTTGACTTCAGGCTACCGGTATGCATATCAATGTCGTACCTCTCTGTCAAACTGTACATGTTGTGTTATTTATCTCCACCTCTAAAGATCTGGGTGTCTCATTACGGCATTTCTCCGGATACATTAGCTTGCTAAGCTAGTAACGTTACAAGCTGCAAGCTGTCATGTTTGAATTCTTCAGAAATGTTCTGATTTTATTTCTTGTACATCGTAACATTACAGGAGATTAGGGCGCTGCTGTCCCTCAGGGGCAAACCGTTTGATCCAGGTGAAAACTTCAAAGAAAAGGTAAAATAAGTTAGTGTCCATATGTATTATTTGCCTGATAGCCATACCAATTTTTAAAATTGTATTTGACCTTTTTAACTTATTTAAGCAAGTCAGTTAAGAACAAATTCTTATTTACAATGACGGCCTACCAAAAGGCAAAAGGCCTCCTGCAGGGACGGGAGTCCTGGGATTAAAAATAAATACAATATAAATATAGTCCAAAACACACATCACAACAAGAGAGACACTACATAAAGAGAGACCTAAGACAACAACAACATAGCAAGACAACAACACATGACAACACAACATGGTAGCAGCACAAAACATGGTACAAACATTATTGGGCACAGACAACAGCACAGAGGGCAAGAAGGTAGAGAACAATTCATCACACAAAGCAGCCACACCTGTCAGTAAAAGTGTCCATGATTGAGTCTTTGAATGAAGAGTTTGAGAAAAAACTGTCCAGTTTGAGTGTTTGTTGCAGCTCATTCCAGTTGCTAGCTGCAGCAAACTGAAAAGAGGAGCGACCCAGGGATGTGTGTGATTTGGGAACCTTTAACAGAATGTGACTGGCAGAACAGGTGTTGTATGTGGAGGATGAGGGCTGCAGTAGATAGGGGGGAGTGAGGCCTAAGAGGGTTTTATAAATAAGCATCCACCAGTGGGTCTTGAGGCGGGTATACAGAGATGACTAATTTACAGATGAGTGTCCTATAAGGAGCATTGGTGGAAAATATGATGACTGAATGGTAAACAACGTCTAGCCGCTCGAGAGCACCCTTACCTGCCGATCTATAAATTATGTCTTCGTAATCTAGCATGGGTAGGATGGTCATCTGAATCAGGGTTAGTTTGGCAGCTGGGGTGAAAGAGGAGCGAGTACGATAGAGGAAACCAAGTCCAGATTTAACCTTAGCCTGCAGCATGGATATGTGCTGAGAGATGGACAGTGTACCATCTAGCCATACTCCCAAGTACTTGTATGAGGTGACTACCTCAAGCTCTAAACACTTAGAGGTAGTATTAACATCTGTGGGAAGAGGTGAATTCTTCTTACCAAACCTCATGACCTTTGTTTTGGAGGTGTTTAGCACAAGGTTAAGAGTAGGGAAAGCTTGTTGGACATTGAGAGCTTTGTTGTAGAGTGTTTAACACATTAATCTGCATATAAATGGATAAGAGGGCATCCTACTGCCTGAGTTATGTTGTTGATGTAAATTGGGAAGAGGATTGAGCCTTGGGGTGCTCCCTTGGTGACAGGCAGTGGCTGAGACAGCAGATTTTCTGACTTTATACACTGCACTCTATGAGAGAGGTAGTTAGCAAACCAGGCCAAAGACCCCTCAGAGACACCAATAATCCTTTGCCGGCCCATAATGAAGGGAGAAGTTGGCCATGTGTCCATGCATAGGCTACTCAAATCCTAAAATCTGCTATTCTTCTCCCCAGTCTCCATTCTGGCGCCTGAATGGCTTGTCAGAGGAAGATGTCAACAGCATCATGGCCAGAACTGTTTGTGCAAAGTAAGTGGGACAGTCAACAATGGAGTTGCAATGAAAAGAGTTAGATGGGTACTGCAGCATTGCTCATCAGCCCTTCTCTTCTGAGGTGATTCTCAACATGAATGTCACAGTAATTGTAATGATCTTTTTGTGGTTATTTGTTTATCACCTAGGTCTGCATTTGAACTGTGGGGTCATGGCAGAACACACATTGAACTCAGGACCTCGCTCTTGAAATATCCAACAGAGAACATGGTTTGTGAGAAATTACATTACTATCTAAATAGAGGGCAAACTACTCCACTAATGTGGAGTATCTAATGTGTGTAAATTTACCTCTCCCAACAGTCACCCTTCCTACAAAAAGACTCCACATACAAAATCAATGTCTACACTTTCAACAAGACTCTAGAGTTCGAAGATAGAATTAAGAAGATAGATGTGAGTATGATACACTTGACTTGAAATGTGTATTTAAGATTGAGCCCAGAAAAGTCAATTTACTCTACCTTTTGTACTGCACTATTGTGTTAAAGGGAGGCACTGATATGCAGTATGCACCATGACACCTGGACAAGTTACCCTGTGGTCTTCCTCCCCCAAGGCAATGGAATATCTCTCCTTCGAGGGAAGGGTCAATCTAAGGAACCCTAAACACATCTTCTGTCTGTTGGAGGACTATGGAACTGACCCTAACGACATCCCAGACGAGCCTCTCTACATCTACTTTGGGAGATGGGTGAGTCAGTATGCTGTGTGCTCCTTAATTTCTGTGTCATTATACAAATTAGTAATTACTGTAACTCATTCATGTTATTTACCGCAGTGGTTGTTAACCTTCTTTGGTTGCCAATCACATTTTGGTCTGCCTGAAGTATTCCCTCTTGTGAAACTTATTATGAGGCCTATGTCCTTATGAGTCTTCCCAAGTCCCCCGTGTATAAGCCAGGTACCAGGTTGAGAAGCACTGTTTAATTTAGTGATAAAGGTAAGCCTATATTTGATCTTGTCTTATCAACTGTATGTTCCTTAGATTGCAGATGGCCAGCGCGAGTTGATTCGCTCTCACAGTGTGAAGAACAGGCACTTCATAGGTAACACCAGTATGGATGCTGGGTTGTCTTTTATCATGGCCAACCATGCTAGGGTCAAAGCTTACGACCTGGTCTACGACCCTTTCGTTGGGACTGGTAAGAGAAAAGTTACTTTTGGTCTTTGAACTGACACTTGCAGAAATACACTGCATCTTCGCTGAACCCAAGGATAGTCTGTGCTTATTGGATATTTTTTCTCTCTCTCAGGTAGCCTCCTGGTTGCATGCTCTCATTTTGGTGCATATGTCTGTGGAACAGATATTGATTACAACACCATCCATGGGATAGGTAATATACTAGAAATGGCCTTGTTTACTTCCTCTTACTTTGGAACCCAGAGCTAAACATCTTGTGCTTTGGCAAGCGAGTTAATCCATTTATATGATGAACATTGTTGGTTATGCTCTTTCTATCATCTTTTTAAATACTTCAATTTTTCCTGTGCTCATATTCATGCTCAAATCCAATTGTATTGTCCTATAGGCCTAACACTTGATATGTGATATGATTACAACTAGGAACGGGACGATAACCACAATCTCTATTTTTTACATGGCAAAGAAATCAAGAAGTAGATCAAACTCTACTGCTCCTTTTACACCTGTGTGCATGTAAAATATTGTGTGCTATAGCTTGGAAAATAAATATGAATCTGGATGACAATATAATGTTTCCAACATTAGGGATGTTTTCCTAAAGAAGTTAAATCCACTTTGTGTTTTGTTTCCTTGCCACGATACTAAGGAGTATCGCGATGCTGGTATCGTCCCGGCCCTAATTATAACCCAGTGCATTGCTGTATAATAGTATTTTGGTTTATTTTTCAGGCAAAGCGAGTCGTAAGAACCAGAAGTGGAGGGGTCCAGATGAGAACATCAGAGCCAACCTGCGTCAGTACGGCTCAGAGAAGCTGTATGTGGACGTCCTTGTGTCTGACGCCTCCAAGCCTATCTGGAGGGACGGAGTGCTCTTTGATACCATCATCACTGACCGTAAGTTCTTATCCTAGTGCTCTGTGTGTTCTCTTCCCATGTCGGGTCCTCCATCCAGTAATGTCTCTTGTACAGTCATACACGAGTAAAACGTCTTAGTCTGAAGTCCACATTCTTTGTGATTTGTTCGGATTTAAGTCTGTTCAAATTTCTTGTCTTTCATTTTTGTGTTTGTTTAATTCTCAGCCCCCTATGGGATTCGGGAGTCAACCAGGAGAACAGGCTCTCAGAAGGACAGTGTGAAGCCATCTGAAGACTAGTACGTCTTCATCTTTCTCTTGAGTCTGTGTTGTTTATAGTGCTTTGTATATTTGCTCAGTTTTGAAAAAGATGGCCTATAAAACTTGCAAGCAAGCAATAGATACACTAGAGATATATAAAGTCCTCTCGGATGATGTTAAATCTGTGTAAAGGCATCTTCACTGCAGTAACTGACTCTTTATCTTTCATCCAGTGTTGGAGACAGCCATGTCCCCGTTTCCATGGCCTACCACCTGAGTGACATCTTCACTGACCTGTTAAACTTCTCAGCTCACCACCTGGTCATCGGGGGACGGCTAGTCTACTGGCTACCAATCTACAGGCCAGAGTGAGTATTGACGTGTTTATTTGTAAGGGACCATTCACAACATCCCCAGTATTGCACCAGAGTTACCTACATAGAGGTACATGGTTAATATCCATCTGTGGTCCCTGGATACAGCACTTCCTGTTAAAGCTCTTTAGTTTGAATTTGTCAAATATTCACATCTGGTGTTGTTCAGTCTAATGTATCGTCATGGTTTTTACATGGGTTTGAGCTCACAGATGTATCGTCTACACAGTCTCCCTCTTCTCTATTTGTAAACCAAATAGCACTGTCATCAACTGTTGTGATGTTGAATAGATACAAACAGCATTTGATAAGACCTTATTGCACACAGGGTCAACCTCACCAGTCAGCTGTTTTTCCTGCTGATAAATGTTATTTTTTCCCTTTACCCTGTTAGACCTTATCCTACTCCTCTACATCACCAGAGGAACAGAATATGTTAACCCAGGGCCTGCAGCACCTAGTCTCTCCCAAGCCCCAGGCGCTCTCATTACTTGACTTCTGTAACCGTAAAAGCCGTGGTTTCATGCATGTTAACATTAGAAGCCTCCTCCCTAAGTTTGTTTCATGCACTGCTTTAGCACACTCCGCCAACCCGGATGTCCTGAAATTTCCATCCCTAACTATAACATTTTCCGACAAGATAGAACTGCAAAGGGGGCGGAGTTGCAATCTTCTGTAGAGATAGAACTCTTCAGGATGTTATACTATCCAGGTCTGTGCCCAAACAATTCAAGCTTCTACTTTTAAAAATCTACCTCTCCAGAAACAAGTATCTCACTGTTGCCGCTTGTTATAGACCCCCTTCAGCCCCCAGCTGTGCCCTTAACACCCCAGCCGTCCTACAATCTAAGCTAGATGCCCTCAATCTCATACAAATAATCAATGAACCTACCAGGTACAACCCTAAATCCGTAACCATGGGCACCCTCTTAGATATCATCCTGTCCAACTTGTCCTCTAAATCCACCTCTGCTGTCTTCAACCAGGATTTCAGCGATCATTGCCTGCGTGCGTAATGGGTCCTCGGTCAAACGACCACGCCTCATCACTGTGAGACTCTCCCTAAAACACTTCAGCGAGCAGGCCTTTCTAATTGACCTGGCCCGGGTATCCTGGAAGGACATTAACTTCATCCCGTCAGTAGAGGATGCCTGGTTGCTCTTTAAAAGTGCTTACCTCTATCCTTAGTGCTTTCCTTAAATAAGCATGCCCCGTTCAAAAAATGTAGAACTAAGAACAGATATAGCCCTTGGTTCACCCCAGACTTGACTGCCCTTGACCAGCACAAAAACATCCTGTGGCATTATGCATTGGCATCGAATAGCCCCTGCAATATGCAACTTTTCAGGGAAGTCAGGATCCAACCTACTCATTCAGTTAGGAAAGCTAAGGCTAGCTTTTTCAAACAGAAATTTGCATCCTGTAGCACTAATTCCCAAAAGTTTTGGGACACTGTAAAGTCCATGGAAAATAAGAGCACCTCCTCCCAGCTGCCCACTGCTCTGAGGATAGGAAATATTGTCACCACCAAAAAATCTACGATAATCGATCATTTCAATAAATAAAAAAAGCTGGCCATGCTTTCCACCTGGCTGTCCCCCCCTGCTTCTCCTTCACCCAAATCCAGACAGCTGATGTTCTGAAAGAGCTGCAAAATCTGGATCCCTACAAATCAGATGGACTAGACAATCTGGACCCTCTATTTCTAAAATTATCCGCAGAAATTGTTGCAACCCCTATTACTTATTACTAGCCTATTCAACCTCTCTTTCGTATCGTCTGAGATCCCTAAAGATTAGAAAGCTGCCGCGTTTATCCCCCTCATCAAAGTGGGAGACACTCTAGACACAAACGGTTAGACCTATATCCATCCTGCCCTGCCTTTCTAAAATCTTTGATAGCCAAGTTAACAAAAATATCACCGACCATTTCAAATCCCACCGTGCCTTCTCCACTATGCAATCTGGTTTCCGAGCTGGACATGGGTGCACCTCAGCCATGCTCAAGGTCCTAAACGATATCATAACCGCCATAGATAAAAGACAGTTCTGTGCAGCCGTCTTCATCGACCTGGCCAAGGCTTTCGACTCTGTCAATCACTGCATTCTTATCGGTAGACTCGATAGCCTTGGCTTCTCAAATGACTGCCTCGCCTGGTTCACCAACTACTTCGCAGACAGAGTTCAGTGTGTCAAAATGGAGGGGCAGTTGTCCGGACTTCTGGCATTCTCTGTGGGGGTGCCACAGGGTTCAATTCTCGGGCTGACTCTTTTCTCAGTATATATCAATGATGTCACTCTTGCTGCTGGTGATTCTCTGATCCACCTCTACGCAGACGACACCATTCTGTATACATCCGTCCCTCCCTTGGACACTTCTAACAAACCTCCAAACGAGCTTCAATGCCATAACACTCCTTCCGAGGCCTCCAACTGCTTTTAAATGCAAGTAATCCTAAATGCATGCTCTTCAACCGATTTGCTGCCCGTACCTGCCCGCCCGCCTAGCATCCCTACTCTGGACGGTTCTGACTTAGAATATGTGGACAACTACAAATATCAGGGTGTCTGGTTAGACTGTAAACTCTCCTTCCAGACTCAAATTAAGCATCTCCAATCCAAAATCAAATCTAGAATCTGCTTCCTATTTCGCAGCAAAGCCTCCTTCACTCATGCTGCCAAACAGACCCTCGTAAAACTGACTATCCTACCGATCCTTGACTTCGGTGAAGTCATTTACAAAGTAGCCACCAACACACTACTCCGCAAACTGGATGTAGTTTATCACAATTCCATCTCTTTTGTCACCAAAGCCCCATATACTACCTTCCACTGCGACCTGTATGATCTCTTTGGCTGGCCCTCACTACATTTTCATTACCAAACCCACTGGCTCCAGGTCATCTTTAAGTCTATGCTTGGTAAAACCCGGCTTATTTCAGCTCACTGGTCACCATAGCAAATCCCACCCGTAACACGCGCTCCAGCAGGTATATTTACTGGTCACCCCCAAAGCCAACACTTACTTTGGCCGCCTTTCCTTCCAGTTCTCTGCTGCAAATGACTGGAACGAATTGTAAAAAAAATCACTGAAGCTGGAGTCTCATATCTCCTTCTCTAAATTGAAGCATTAGCTGTCAGTGCTGCTTACCAATCACAGTACCTGTACATAGCCAATCTGTAAATGGCACACCCAACTACCTCATCCCCATATTGTTACTTATCCTCTTGCTCTTGTGCACCCCAGTATCTCTACTTGTACATAGTCTGCACTAGAGGTCGACCGATTAATCGGAATGGCCGATTAATTCGGGACGATTTCAAGTTGTCATAACAATTTTTACACCTTTATTTAATCTTTATTTAACTAGGCAAGTCAGTTAAGAACACATTCTTATTTTCAATTACGGCCCAGGAACGGTTTAAATAATGCAAAAACAAAGTGTTGGAGAAGAATGCGTTCAGGGACAGAAAGACAGATTTTTACCTTTCATCTCGTTGGATGCAATCTTGCAACCTTACAGTTAACAATCATAATCACTAGTTAACTACACGTGGTTGATGGTATTACTAGATCTTATCTAGCGTGTCCTGTGTTGCATATAATCTGACTGTGCATACAAGTATCTAAGTATCTGACTGAGCGGTGGTAGGCAGAAGCAGGTGCTAAACATAAATTCTAACAGCCCTTTCGTGCGTTTTGCCAGCAGCTCTTTGTTGTGCATCAAGCATTGCGCTGTTTATGACTTCAAACCTATCAACTCCCGAGATGAGGCTGGTGTGACCGAAGTGAAATGGCTGTCCAGTTAGTGCGCGCTAGTAGCGTTTCAAACTCTCTCTGAGCCTTGGGGTGGTTGTTTCCCTTGCTCTGCATGGGCAACGCTGCTTCGATGTGGTGGCTGTTGTGTTGCTGGTTCGAGCCCAGGGAGAAGCGAGGAGAGGGACGGAGGGTATACTGTTACACTGTCAATACTAAAGTGCCTATAAGAACATCTAATAGTCAAAGGTTAATAAAATACAAATGGTATAGAGGGAAATAGTTATATAATAACTACAACCTAAAACGTATTACCTGGGAATATTGAAGACTCATGTTAAAAGGAACCACCAGCTTTCATATGTTCTCATGTTCTGAGCAAGGAACTGAAACATTAGCTTTCTTACATAGCACATATTGCACTTTTACGTTCTTCTCCAACACTTTGTTTTTCATTATTTAAACCAAATTTAACATGTTTCATTATCTACTTGAGGGTACATTTTGGCCAGGTCACAGTTGTAAATGAGATCTTGTTCTCAACTGGCCTACCTGGTTAAATAAAGGTGACATTAAAATAATTTAAAATACACTCGAGGGCAACAGTCACACTGGTGATTGAGCCTTCACCCTGATGAAGTGTTGCTACTGTACTAGATTTGCTTAACGAATCATTCTAGTTTAGATACAGGCTTTTCTCCCTGCACCTCTTCCCCTCATAAGCATCATATTCTCTGTAAGGACCAGGGGTTTATTCCCATCAGTACATCTCATTCTCTGTCCCATAAAGTCTTCAGGCCTGGGGTTAGTGGTGTTCTGGTCAGTGTGCAGGTGTCCTGAGGTATATTGGGTGTATTGTTCCATACAGCTGGTTTACTGTGTGGACAGGATACAGGTCCCTGGGCCCTGGGACTCCTGGCCACTGATTAAAGGGCAGGGTTTGAGCATCAGGAAGATGAGACCAGACCATGCACCACAGCCCTGTGATGTTTCTATAACACCTCACGCTCACCTCCAGCAGTTCCCCCTGACTGTCTGTGACACAGACACTGGAGTTCCCCACACTGACTGAATAAGACAAGGAAAGGGAGAGAGGGCTACAGCCCTTAGAAGTGGTGGTTGAGAGAGAGAGTGTGTGTGTTTGTGCCTCTGTCTGACTGACTGTGTGCCTCTGTGTGTGCCTGTGCTCTGCTCTGCTCCTCACTCTGGGTGTGTAGCCCCTAGCAGTTCCTGACCCTGTATCATTCAGGGCAGAGTGCCAAAATAAACCCATGAGGCCAGACATGCTGATTGGCTGACACTGACCAAACACAGCCTGTCTCCAGGTCCTGATCTGTTCAACACTGTTGAAACATTAATAGTAGATGTCTAAGCTGGTTAGATTTAGGTGGTCCGAAGTCTGTCCTGAGAGAGCGAGATATACTACACCACTAGATGTCGCCATTCACCAATTACTGTTACTGCAGTGGACCTTTGACATAGAACAGGGTGACTAAATGGTCCAAGGGGACAGGACTGTGTAGCAACATGCTTGTTTGTAAACACTGGTGTCACAGGGGGGTTGCAGTGCAGCTGCTGTAGGAAAAAAATATTTGCTGTGTTGTGTTGTGTTACTGTTGTGTTGGGCCGAGGTCGGACGAGACGCAGGCCAATACGGGGTCCCCTAACACTGGTCACAGGCCTGAGTGATGAGGTCCCCCAAGCCTGCCAATTAAAACATTTCCGCCGTCGTCATGATGAGCACTGCCTTGCCCCATGCCTCAGCTGCCTTTCAGTGTTTCAATTAACTCTGTGGCTTTTCAAGCTCATTAGTCACTCTCTTTCTCCCCCCTCTGATGCTGTGTTTAAGTTTGAACTAGCTCAAAACTTTTCCAGTCGCGGTGGTGTCTTTTACCATTTCCTCTGCCGCAGCGCCTTGGCAGGGACCAGACCCATTATCTCTGAGGCTTAAGCATAGAGAGAGATAGAGGACTCATCTTTATATCTGTGCTATTATGGCATCTGTGACAGCATGGGCAGCGCCATGGAGGCTACAACCCATAGGAATCGCCACCGAGTTGACTACATTAAAATGGCCGAAGCATGGTGGAAGCCCTCAATGGCGCTGTCCATGCTAAAATAGCCTTTTGGTCACTAGAGGTTTCTATCATTCTCTATGGATAAAAGTCATAAGCCAGACAGCGCTAATGAAGCAGAGTGCAAAGCTAACAGGAAGCTGATGGGGTTTGAATCCCCATGGTTGGTTTAAGGGGTTATCAACTTCCTTTCGTCTACAACACTCCTGCTGCTGCCTTACTGAGAGACAGATCCTTGTGCTTAATGCCCGTGTCTCTGACCTTCAGTATACCATTAGGGCTGTACAGTGTAACCATTTTACTTGCATATGTGCCTAAATATTTTGCTGTGAGACCTGACACATTTATTTGGAGCACCAGAGTGACAATAAAAAAAAAAGTGTGCGGCAGCCCCTGAGTGCCATGGAGAATACACGGAGTAGATTCATGACCGTCACCCTTGCGCCATTGCTACAAAGAAAACGGCTTGTTACGTCAAATATATTTCATTGTGCTCCTAAATTTCTTTGTGTGCTCCTACATTTTTTAACATAGGCACACATGTGCCCCTTGTCCAAAAAAATCAGTATAGAGCCCTGACCTGGAAATAAAGGCAGAAGATATGGGCTAGTCTACTGCACCTCAGCCTACTGGGCTTAAATGGCCTCTAACCTGACCCCTAGTCTGCCTGCCTATCACATGAGGTTGGTGGCACCTTAATTGGGGAGGACAGGCTCGTAGTAATGGCTGGAGTGGAATTTTTTAAATCGTATCAAATTCATGGTTTCCATTGATTCTGTGCCGGTGCCCCCTGTGTATAACCTCACTATTGTTATTTTACTGCTGCTCCTTAATTATTTGTTACTTTTATTTCTTGTTCTTATTTTTGGGGGGGGTATTTTTGTTTAAATCTTTTTTTATATACTGCATTGTTGTCTAAGGTCTTGTAAGTAAACACTTCACTGTAAGGTCTACCTATACCTGTTGTATTTGGCGCATGTGACATGCATTTTGATTTGATGTATTTGATGCCATTCCATTCACTGCATTCCGGGCATTATTATGAGCCGTTCTCCCCTCAGCAGTCTCCTGTGCTGCTTATAAGCATCTGCACAGAGGTTTCAACTCTCTTTGTCTGAGGATGGAAAAAGCTGTATTGAAAGTGAAAGGCTCAGCCCCACCCATCTTTAAATGAAACGGCCAATGTGGCAGATCCAGCTACCCAGTAATAAGAGGTGATTGGCAGGAAGAATTAACGCCCACTTTGTTCAGGGTGCTCACCGAAGCTCGCGCGCACATGCACACACACACTATCCACAATACATTAGAGGCCTGTAATTCCACAGTGGCCATGGCAACCCAGGAGACAAACAGTAGGGTGAAAATCTGGCCCAGTGTGGTGCTGGTAGGAGAAAGTGCTACATATGCAAACAAACACTCTCTCGTAATCTACCTGTACTCATAATAACGGCTACACTGCAGTCATCCATTTAGTTAGTTGCTTACTGTTACAACTGCAGCTCCTGATCCTAATCTCTCAGAACCAGTTGTTCTGTAAACACTAGCGAGAATCTCACAAAATTAGGAACCACCCGTGTCCTTGGTTCTCCAGTTTGATGTCAATACTATTCATAGTAACTTACGTCCTTCGCCCTGTCTAGTGCATAGAAATGAACTAAACCAAACAATTGCTGTGTTACATTCTACTGCGCATAAACTGTTAACTAAGGTATAGTGCAGTGTGTTACATTCTACCGCCCATAAACTGTTAACTAAGGTATAGTGCAGTGTGTTACATTCTACCGCCCATAAACTGTTAACTAAGGTATAGTGCAGTGTGTTACATTCTACCGCCCATAAACTGTTAACTAATGTATAGTGCAGTGTGTTACATTCTACCGCCCATAAACTGTTAACTAAGGTATAGTGCAGTGTGTTACATTCTACCGCCCATAAACTGTTAACTAAGGTATAGTGCAGTGTGTTACATTCTACCGCCCATAAACTGTTAACTAAGGTATAGTGCAGTGTGTTACATTCTACCGCCCGTAAACTGTTAACTAAGGTATAGTGCAGTGTGTTACATTCTACCGCCCATAAACTTAACTAAGGTATAGTGCAGTGTGTTACATTCTACCGCCCAACAAGTGTTCACTAAAGTATAGTGCAGTGTGTTAGTCTATCATCCAAACGGCCCATGTGGAAGGTTCAGCTACCCAGTAATAAGATGTGATTGGCAGGTAGAAGGAATTCCTTGCTTTGGTCACAGTGCTGACAAACACACACACACTAGAGGCCTGTATTCTACAGGCACTTGCAATCAATAGCATCTATCTATTAATCACATTATTATTATTATGAATAGTATTGACGTCAAACGGGAGAACCAAGGACACAGGTGGTTCCACATTTTGTGAGATTATATCTAGTGTTTAGGATCTGTGGTTAGGATCAGAAGCTGGCACTTGTATTCAATAGCATTAAAATGCAAATCAATTTATAACATTTTTGACATGCGTTTTTATGGATTTTTTGTTGTTGTTATTCTGTCTCACTGTTCAAATAAACCTACCATTAAAATTATAGACTGATCATTTCTTTGTCAGTGGGCAAACGTACAAAATCAGCAGGGGATTAAATACTTTTTTTCCCTTTCCTTCATCTGTAATGGTCTATTAATGTCAAGTTTCATGGACCCCATGAAGAGTAGCTTCAGCTTTGACCCTAGCTAATGGGGATCCTAATAAATACAGTACCTTGCCCTGGACAGCTTTAGTTGTGGTGCTTGGCCGACATGCACAAGAACACATGCATACACACACACACACACACAGCACTCCTGACAAGACTACGTTTTTCCCGATATCTTAAATCTAATCTAGTTCACCTTTTTCACAGTGGCTTTTGTCCACTTCAGTCAGATCATGACATGGTCAGTAAAGGCCTGGAGCTGAGAGAGAAATGGTCTAGAGTTGGGAGCAGGAAAGAGGGTTGAGAGAGAGAGTAAGCGAGAGGGAGGGAGGAGAGAGCTGATCTGGGTTGAGTTTAATGGAGAGAGAGCTGACCTGGCCTGGATGTAGTGTCATTTTGAGGGGATTACATGGAGGCTAAGGCCGGTCTACTCTGCAGGTGAGTGTATGGTGAGATGCAGATATTGTGGTTTGGAGGATAATTTGGACCCATCAACCCTTTACACATGTTGGTTCATGCTACAGTACAGGACCAGCTGTTTAAAAATGTACTCAACCATAATGATTCACCAGTAGAGTGTGTGTGTGTTTTGTAGGTACTGTGAAGAGATGGTGCCCCTGAATGCCTGTCTCAGACTGGTCAGTAACTGTGAACAGACCCTTTCCAGCCACACCTCCAGACGTCTCATCACCATGGAGAAGATCAAGGAACCAGAGGTGGGTGTCTGTCTGTGCTTCCATCTGTATGTGTCTGTCTCTCCGCCCACCCATGTGTGTGTGTTTTTCCTTTTGTACTACCCTGAGTGTGTGCATCTGACTGTGCTGTTACGAGCGTGTGTATGCATTTGAGTGGAACGTCACCCATTTCGAAAAGGTAGGTGGATCCCTTTGTGAATATGATTGCAACACCATATAATTGTAGGTTTTCGTGTTGCGCTTACTATGAATTACATGTATCTAAAGAGTAAAGTACCCGTGCCACTGAATATGTTTGTGCCGTGTTTGTATGTACGAGCATGCACATAAACTCAGCAAAAAAAGAAACTTCCCTTTTTCAGGACCCCATCTTAAAAAGATCATTTGTAGGGTTTAAACACAGTTTCCCATGCTTGTTCAATGAACCATAAACCACTTTTATTTTATTTATTTCACCTTTATTTAACCAGGTAGGCCAGTTGAGAACAAGTTCTCATTTATAACTGCGACCTGGCCAAGATTAAGCAAAGCAGTGTGACAAAAACAGCAACACAGGGTTACACATGGGATAAACAAACGTACAGTCAATAACACAATAGAAAAATCTATGTACAGTGTCTGCAAATGTAGTAAGGTTAGGGAGGTAAGGCAATAAATAGGCCATAGTGGGAAAATAATTACAATTTAACATTAACGCTGGAGTGATAGATGTGCAGATGATGATGTGCAAGTAGAGATACTGGGCTGCAAAAGAGCAACAACAAATAACAGTATGGGGATGAGGTAGTTGGGTGTGCTATTCACAGATGGGCTGTGTACAGTGATCGATAAGCTGCTCTGACAGCTGATGTTTAAATTAGTGAGGGAGATATCAGTCTCCAGTTTCAGTAATTATTGCAATTCGTTCCAGTCATTGGCAGCAGAGAACTGGAAGGAAAGGCGGCCAAAGGAAGTGTTGGCTTTGGGGATGACCAGTGAGATATACCTGCTGGAGCGCGTGCTATGGGTGGGTGTTAATATGGTGATCAGTGAGCTGAGATAAGGCGGGGCTTTACCTAGTAAAGACTTACAGATGACCTGGAGCCAGTGGGTTTGGCGACGAATATGTAGCGAGGGCCAGCCAACGAGAGCATACAGGGCGCAGTGGTGGGTAGTATATGGGGCTTTGGTGACAAACCGGATGGCACTGTGATAAACTACATCTAGTTTGCTGAGTAGATTGTTGGAGGCTATTTTATAAATTACTTCGCTGAAGTCAAGGATCGGTAGGATAGTCAGTTTTACGAGGGTCTGTTTGGCAGCATGAGTGAAGGAGGCTTTGTTGCAAAATAGGAAGCAGATTCTAGATTTAATTTTGGATTGGAGATCCTTAAGGTGAGTTTGGATGGAGAGTTTACAGTCTAACCAGACACCTAGGTATTTGTAGTTGTCCACATATTCTAAATTGGAACCGTCCAGAGTAGTGATGCTGGGCAGGCATGCATGTGCGGGCAACAATTGGTTGAAGAGCATGAATTTAGTTTAACTAGCATTTAAGAGCAGTTGGAGGCCACGGAAGGAGTGTTGTATGGCATTGAAGCTTGTTTGGAGGTTTGTTAACACAGTGTCCAAGAAAGGGCCAGATGTATACAGAATGGTGTCGTCTGCGTAGAGGTGGATCAGAGAATCACCACCAGCAAGAGCCCGAGAATTGAACCCTGTGGCACCCCCATAGAGACTGCCAGAGGTCCGGACAACAGGCCCTCCGATTTGACACACTGATCTCTATCTGAGAAGTAGTCAGTGAACCAGGCGAGGCAGTCATTTGAGAAACCAAGGCTATTGAGTCTGCCGATAAGAATGAGGTGACAGAGTCGAAAGCCTCGGCCAGGTCGATGAGGACGGCTGCACAGTACTCTTTTATCTATGGCTGTTATGATATAATTTGGGACCTTGAGCGTGGCTGAGGTGCACCCTTGACCAGCTCGGAAACCAGATTGCATAGTGGAGAAGGTACGATGGGATTCGAAATGGTCGGTGATCTGTTTGTTACCTTGGCTTTCAAAGACTTTAGAAAGGCAGGGCAGGATGGATATAGGTCTGTAACAGTTTGGGTCTAGAGTATCTCCCCCTTTAAAGAGGGGGATTTCTGGGGCAGCTTTCCAATCTTCAGGGATCTCAGACGATACGAAAGAGAGGTATAATAGGCTAGTAATAGGGGTTGCAACAATTTTGGCGGATACTTTTAGGAAGAGATGGTCCAGATTGTCTAGCCCAGCCGATTTACAGGGATCCAGATTTTGCTGCTCTTTCAGGACATCAGCTATCTTGATTTGAGTGAAGGAGAGGGGGGTGCTTTGTCAAGTTGTTGGCCGGGGTAGGGGTAGCCAGGTGGAAAGCATGGCCAGCCATAGAAAAATGCTTATTGAAATTCTCGATTATCGTAAATTTATCGGTGGTGACAGTGCTTCCTAGCCTGTGGGCAGCTGGGAGGAGGTGCTCTTTTTCTCCAAGGACTTTACAGTGTCCCAAAACATTTTGAAATTGGTGCTACAGGATGCAAATTTTTGTTTGAAAAAGCTAGCCTTAGCTTTCCTAACTGACTGAGTATATTGGTTCCTGACTTCCCTGAAAAGTTGGATATGGCGGGGGATATTTGATGCGAGTGCAGAACGCCACAGGATGTTTTTGTGCTGGTCAAGGGCAGTTAACTTTGGAGTGAACCAAGGGCTACATCTGTTCTTAGTTATACATTTTTTGAATAGGGAATGCTTATTTAAGATGGTGAGGAAGGCACTTAGAAAGAATAGCCAGGCATCATCTACTGACGGGATGAGGTCAATGTCCTTCCAGGATACTAGGGCCAGATCGATTAGAAAGGCCTGCTCGCTGAAGTGTTTTAGGGAGCGTTTGACAGTGATGAGTGGTTGTTTGATCGCTGGCCCATCACGGATGCATGCAATGAGGTAGTGATCGCTGAGATCCTGGTTGAAGACAGCAGAGTTGTATTTAGAGGGAAAGTTGGTCGGGATGCTAGCTATGAGGGTGCTCATGTTTACGGATTTAGGGTTGTACGTGGTAGGTTCCTTGATAATTTGTGTGAGATTGAGGGCATCTAGCTTAGATTGTAGGACGGCCGGGGGGCTAAACATATCCCAGTTTAGGTCACCTAGCAGTATGAACTCTGAAGATTGATGATGGGCAATCAATTCAAATATGGTGCCCAGGGCACAGCTGAGGGGGGTCTATAACAAGCGGCAACAGTGAGAGACTTATTTCTGGAAAGGTGGATTTTTAAAAGTAGAAGCTCGAACTGTTTGGGCACAGACCTAGATTGAACTCTGCAGGGTGTCATACTATCTCTGCAGCAGATTGCAACTCTGCCCCCTTTGGCAGTTCTATCTTGGCGGAAAATGTTATAGTTAGCGATGGAGATTTCAGGGTTTTTGGTTGTTTTCCTAAGCCAGGTTTCAGACACGGCTAAGACGTCCGGGTTGGCAGAGTGTGCTAAAGCAGTGAGTAAAACAAACTTAGGGAGAAGGCTACTTATGTTAACATGCATGAAACCAAGGCTTTTACGGTTACAGAAGTCAACAAATGAGAGCACCTGGGGAGTGGGAGTGAAGCTAGGCACTGCAGGACCTGGATTAACCTCTACATCACCAGAGGAACAGAGGAGAAGTAGGATAAGGGTACTGCTAAATGCTATACGAACTGTTTCCGTCTAGCACGTTCGGAACAGAGAGTTAAAGCAGCAGGTTTATGGGCACGATAGCATAGATTCAAGGCATAGTGTACAGACAAAGGTAAGGTAGGATGTGAGTTGGAGGTAAACCTAGGCATTGCGTTATGATGAGAGATATAGTCTCTAGAGACGTTTAAACCAGGTAATGTCATCGCATATGTAGGAGGTGGAACAACATGGTTGGTTAAGGCGTATTGAGCAGGGCTAGAGGCTCTACAGTGAAATAAGACAGTAATCACTAACCAGGACAGTAATGGACGAGGCATATTGATATTAGAGAGAGGCATGCGTCTAGTGGGTCCAGTGAGTGGTTGGGCTGACTGGGGACACAGCGATTCAGACAGTTCGCAGGCCGATGCTAATAGTTAGTAGGCCACAGCTAAACGAGCTAGCAGTTAGCAGACCGGGTTAGCAAGCAAGCAGTTAGCAGGGGCTGGCAGTTAGCTAATAAACAGTTAATAAACATTGATAAAAGATACAAGTGTTATGAATGGAAATATAGATAAACTTTTCCTTAATGCAACTGTTGTCAGATTTCAAAAAAGCTTTACGGCGAAAGCACACCTTGCGATTATGTTAGGTCAGCACTAGTCACAGAAACACATCCAGCCATGTTCCGAAGAAGGAAAGGTGTCAGAAATAGCGTTATAAATATTCACTTACCTTTGATGATCTTGATCGGAATGCACTCCAAGGAATCCCAGTTCCACAATAAATGTTTGTTTTGTTCGATAAAGTCCATCATTTATGTCCAAATACCTCCTTTATGTTCGCGCTTTTAGTCAAGTAAATCCAAATACATTATGCGTGATCACTTGTTCAGATGAAACGTCCAAAACGTTCTATTACATTTCATAGAAACATGTCAAACGATGTATAGAATAAATCTTTAGGATGTCTTTATCATAAATCTTCAATAATGTTCCAACCCGGAGAATTCCTTTGTCTTTAGAAATGCAATGGAACGCAGCTACCTCTCACGGGCGCGCACGTGTGATCAGCTCATGGCACTCTGCCAGACCTCTGGCTCAAACAGCTCTCATTCTCTCCTCCTCCACAGTAGAAGCCTGAAACAAGGTTCTAAAGACTGTTGACATCTAGTGGAAGCCTTAGGAAGTGCAATATGACCCCATAGACACTGTATCTTTGATAGGCAATGACTTGGAAAAACTACAAACCTCAGATTTCCCACTTCCTTGTTGGATTTTTTTCTCCGGTTTTTGCCTGCCATATGAGTTCTGTTATACTCACAGACATCATTCAAACAGTTTTAGAAACTTCAGAGTGTTTCCAAATCTACTATTATATGCATATTCTAGCTTTTGTGCCTGAGTAGCAGGCAGTTTACTCTGGGTACCTTTTTATCCAAGCTACTCAATACTGCCCCCCAGTCCCAAAGAAGTTAATGAACATGCACCTGTGAAACGGTCATTAAGACACTAACAGCTTACAGATGGTAGGCAATTAAGGTCACAGTTATGAAAACTTAGGACACTAAAGAGGCCTTTCTACTGACTCTGGAAAAACCAAAAGAAAGATGCCCAGGGTCCATGCTCACCTGCGTGAAAGTGCCTTAGGCATGCTGCAAGGAGGCATGAGGACTGCAGATGTAGCTAGGGCAATAAATTACAATGTTCGTACTGTGAGACACCTAAGACATCGCTACAGGGAGACAGGATGGACAGGATGGATCCTCGAAGTGGCAGACCACGTGTAACAACACCTACACAGGATCGATAAATCCGAACATCACACCTGCGGGACAGGAACAGGATGCAACAACTGCCCGAGTTACACCAGGAGCGCACAATCCCTCCATCAGTGCTCAGACTGTCCGCAGTAGGCTGAGAGAGGCTAGACTGAGGGCTTGTAAGCCTGTTGTAAGGCAGGTCCTCACCAGACATCACCGGCAACATTGTCGCCTATGGGCACAAACCCACCGTTGCTGGACCAGACAGGACTGGCAAAAAGTGCTCTTCACTGACGAGTCATGGTTTTGTCTTACCAGGGGTGATGGTCAGATTTGCGTTTATCGTTGAAGGAATGGGCGTTACACCGATGCTTGTACTCTGGAGCGGGATCAATTTGGAGGTGGAGGGTCCGACGTGGTCTGGGGCGGTGTGTCACAGCATCATCGGACTGAGCTTGTTGTCATTGCAGGCAATCTCAACACTGTGCGTTACAGGGAAGACATCCTCCTCCCTCATGTGGTACCCTTCCTGCAGGCTCATCCTGACATGACCCTCCAGCATGACGACTGCCATACTGCTCGTTCTGTGCGTGATTTCCTGCAAGACAGGAATGTCAGTGTTCTGCAAAGAGCCCTGATCTCAATCCCATTGAGAACGTCGGGGACCTGTTGGATCGGAGGGTGAGGGCTAGGGCCATTCCCCCCAGAAATGTCAGGGAACTTGCAGGTGTCTTGAGGAGGACATGCACTGAAGTACTTAATGCAGCTGGTGGCCACACCAGATACTGACTGTTACTTTTAATTTTGATCCCCCCTTTGTTCAGGGACGCATTATTCAATTTCTGTTAGTCACATGTATGTGGAACTTGTTCAGTTTATGTCTCAGTTGTTGAATCTTATGTTCATACAAATATTTACACATGTTAAGTTTGCTGAAAATAAATGCAGTTGACATGTAAGAGGACGTTTCTTTTTTTAATGTTTACTATGAGTTGTCTGTGTGTGTTCTTTAAACGTTCACGTGCAATACAACACAGTTACAGTTAAGGGGGATGTCGATGGTGCTTCTCTCAGTCTGCAGTAAACCTCAGCATCTGGCTATGATTGACGTTTTTTATATACAGCACTTAAATGACTTAATCACACATTTTATGGAAAATAATCCATCTTTGGATTTGACAACCTCTTCACTTCAAAACACCAAATTGTTCCCATAAAGGAAAGCCCTGCGCGAATCACCGCACACACACACACACACACACACACACACACACACACACACACACACACACACACACACTCTGGAATCTCTCTGACTCCCAGTGCCCCAAACCTGGAACATATCTCATAGCATGCTACTATATATAGATACAGTTCCGTTAAAGTATTCATACCCCTTGACTTATTCCATATTTTGTTGTTACAGCCTGAATTCAAAATGGATTACATCGGGTTTTTTTCTCTCAATTGTCTACAGAAATATCTCATTTACATACATACAGTACCAGTATAAAGTTTGGACACACCTACTCATTCAAGGGTTTTTCTTTATTTTACTATTTTCTACATTGTAGAATAATAGTGAAGACATCAAAACTCTGAAATGACACATATGGAATCATGTAGTAACCAAAAAAGTGTTAAACAAATCAATATATATATATATATATATATATATATATATATATATATATATATATATATATATATATATATATATATATGAGCTATTCTATTCTTCAAAGTAGCCACACTTTGACTTGATGACAGCTTTGCACACTCTTGGCATTCTCTCAACAAGCATGAGGTAAGTCACCTGGAATGCATGTAAATTAACAGCTCAAATAAGCAAAGAGAAACGAGTGTCCATCATTACGAGACATGAAGGTCAGTCAATCCATAACATTTGAAGAACTTTGAAAGTTTCTTCAAGTGCAGTCGCAAAAACAATCAAGCACTATGATGAAACTGGCTCTCATGAGGACCGCCACAGGAAAGGAAGACCCAGAGTTACTCTGCTGTGGAGGATCTGTTCCTTAGAGTTACCAGCCTCAGAAATTGCAGCCCAAATAAATGCTTCACAGCGTTCAAGTAACAGACACATCTCAACATCAACTGTTCAGAGGAGACTGTGTGAATTTGAATTGCTGTAAATAAACCACTGTTAAAGGACACTAACAAGAAGAAGATACTTGCTTGGGCCAAGAAACACGAGCAATGGACTTTAAAATGAAAATCTGTACTTTTGGTCTGATGAGTCCAAATTTCAGATTTTTGGTTCTAACCGCTGTGTCTTTGTGAGATTCTGAGTAGGTGAACTGAGTATGATCTCCGCATGGGGCGGCAGGGTAGCCTAGTGGTTAGAGCGTTGGACTAGTAACCGAAAGGTTGCAAGTTCATATCCCCGAGCTGACAAGGTACAAATCTGTCGTTCTGCCCCTCAACAGGCAGTTAACCCACTGTTCCTAGGCCGCCATTGAAAATAAGAATTTGTTCTTGCCTAGTTAAATAAAGGTAAAATAAAAATAAATAAATGTGGTTCCCACCGTGAAGGTGTGATGGTATGGGTGTGCTCTGCTAGTGACACTGTCAGTGATTTATTTAGAATTCATGGCACACTTAACCAGCATGGATACCACAGCATTCTGCAGTGATATACCATCCCATCTGGTTTGTGCTTCGTCGGACTATCATTTGTTTTTTTCAACGGGACAATGACCCAACACACCTCCAGGCTGTGTAAGGGCTATTTGACCAAGAAGCAGAGTGATGCTGCATCACCCGACCTGGTTTGGGATGAGTTGGACTGCAAAGTGAAGGAAAAGCAGGCAACAAGTGCTCAACATATGTGGGAACTCAAGATTGTTGGAAAAGCATTCCAGGTGAAGCTGGTTGAGAGAATGCCAAGATTGTGCAAAGCTATCAAGGCAAAGGGTAGCTACTATGAAGAATTTCAATATAAAATATATTTTTATTTATTTAACACTTCTTTTTTTGGTTACTCTATGATTCCATGTGTTATTTCCTAGTTTTGATGTCTTTACTATTATTCTACAATGTAGAACTAATTTTGATAAGACACTCCAAATTGAGCCCAGGTGCATCCAATTGACTTTGATCATCGTTGATGTCACTACAACTTGAGTCCACCTGTGGTCAATTCTATTATGTATACATGATTTAGAAAGAAAAACCTGTTCATAAAATGCCGCGCAGTTGACGGTGTATGCCAGGGCAGAAAATATACCATAAAGTCCAAGGAACTGTCCGTAGAGCTATATACAGTGGGGCAAAAAAGTATTTAGTCAGCCACCAATTGTGCAAGTTCTCCCACTTAAAAAGATGAGAGGCCTGTAATTTTCATCATAGGTACACTTCAACTATGACAGACAGAATGAGAGAAAAAAATCCAGAAAATCACATTGTAGGATTTTTAGGTAAACCTTCGCTCCAATCTGAGGTCCTGAGCGCTTTGGAGCAGGTTTTCATCAAGGATCTGTCTGTACTTTGCTCCGTTCATCTTTGTCTCAATCCTGATTAGTCTCCCAGTCCCTGCTGCTGAGAAACATCCCCACAGCATGACGCTGCCATCACCATATTTCACCGTAGGGATGGTGCCAGATGTGACGCTTGGCATTCAGGCCAGAGAGTTCAATCTTGTTTTCATCAGACCAGTGAATCTTGTTTCTCAGGGTCTGAGAGTCCTTTACGTGTCTTTTGGCAAACTCCAAGCGGGCTGTTATGTGCCTTTTACTGAAGTTTTTTTCCATCTGGCCACTCTACCATAAAGGCCTGATTGGTGGAGTGCAGCAAAGATGCTTGTCCTTCTGGAAGGTTCTTCCATCTCCACAGAGGAACTCTGGAGCTCTGTCAGAGTGACCATCGGGTTCTTGGTCACCTCTTTGACCAAGCCCTGCTCAGTTTGGCCGGGCGGCCAGCTCAAGAAGAGTCTTGGTGGTTCCATTTAAGAATGATGGAGGCCACTGTGTTCTTGGGGACCTTCAAAGCTGCAGAAATGTTTTGGTACCCTTCCCCAGATATGTACCTCGACACAATCCTGTCTCGGAGCTTTACGGACATTTCCTTTGACCGCATGGCTTGGTTTATGCTCTGACATGCACTGTCAACTGTGGGACCTTATATAGACTTGTGTGCCTTTCCAAATAATTTCCCATCAATTCAATATAGCATAGGTGGACTCCAATCAAGTTGTAGCAACATCTCAAGGATGATCAATGGAAACAGGATGCACCTGAGCTTAATTTCAAGTCTCATCACAAAGGGTCTGAATACTTAAATAAAGTATTTCTGTAAATTTGCACAAATTTTAAAAAACTGTTTCTGCTTTGTTATTATGGGATATTGTGTGTAGATTGCTGAGGATAAATAAGGCTGTAATGTAACAAAGTGGAAATAATCAAGGTGTTTGAATACTTTCCGAAGGCACTGTATGTATACACTGGAACAATTTACACAATATGTACTAAGAATGATGTGTACAGCAGTAAATATATTAGTGAGCTATGTCAATAATCCATTATGTAAAGAAGATATGCTGTGGGTATAAACAGTCACTAAATACAAAGTACAGTAGTAGAATTATTAGAATGAGCTATGATGGGAATAGAGTATTTAAATACTCAGTGGGAAATGGGAAGTGTCCAGTGGTTCAATGTCTCTGTCATGGGACAGCAGTGTTGGTTGTGTGTGTGTGTTTGAGAGAGTTTGCAGTGTCAGTTTGTGTGAATTTAACTGCTTCCATTCAGAAGTGATGTTTGTGTTTTTAACTCCTACCACGGAGCACTTTGAAGTTAGTTGCTGAGCTTTTATATTCTGTGTTGAATGGTTTGGTGTATGGTTGTGTTGGGAAATGTTCAGATTTGGGACAGGTGTGTGAACTCTAGGCCTATCATTGACTACCAGGTAGAAAATATAACCTGGAAAACTTTGACCTCTGTGGTTATTGAATACCCTGCTCTAAGGAAGTATTAGGAGCTTCATATCTGGGATTGCTCTTTAAGCTCTTGGATGTGGTGGAGACTGAAGGAAACTATCTCTAGGTCCATGACAGGTTGCCTGGCAGTGGTAACCAGGGCCGACAGAGAGAGGTTGTGTTGACGAATGGCAGGCCAGCTGTGGAGTCTTCCCTTCTAGCACTCTGCATCCCCGACACCTCATTACTCCTCATCCCTCTCACCATCCCTCCCGTTCCATCCAACTTTCTGTCCACCCCGGCACATTCTTGCCTGCTGGCCTGCCAAACACTGCCTAACGACCTGGCCAAAGCCCTAACCAGGACAATATGAGGAACTTAACACTCTGCTAACATTTTATTATTGTTACACTGAGCTTGTGACGGCAAGGTGGAAAACAAGGTGATAATTTTATCCTGTGGTTGTTTGGTTAGTTTAATGGGATACCTGGCAGAGGTCTGATATCATCTGATTTCTTTCTTCCTTCGCCTGTGTTCAAAGGCATTTTTATGACGTTAAATTTGTTTACTTAACCGATGTTGTAGGTGAATTGGTTCCGCTTTGTGAAGGCAAACCCTCACACTTTTTTCGCAAATTTAAGAGGTATAATTGTACTAAGAACATTCTGTTGGTATATGGGGCTAAATTGTATTTTCTCTCTATAGGAGACAGATGCGCTGGCCCACCTGTCAGACCCTCACTTTAGCCCGTACCAAGGCCACAACGCCTTCAGGGAAAAGTACTTCAGCGGCATCAGCAAGAGGACATTGACAGGAAAGGAGGAGACCAAGATGGCCACCAACGGTGGGGAGTAATGTAAGGATCACAGGATGGCCCAATTCCAAATGGACCCCTAAGCCAGTATGCAATTGTGGAGAGGATTTCACCGGTGCAATCGATATGGTAATAACTCCACCTTGCTGTTTGAAAGTTTCACCATATTGCATATACAAATCGAATCCTCACATATCTGCACAAGAGCATTAGGTGAAGGTTCTAGGACTCCATTTAGGATTGGGCCGACACCTGCCTATGGTTTACAATGGACTCCATGGGGACATAGGGCTCCCTGTTTTAAATGTCTCATTTTCTATTCAAATATGTTTTTTATTGTTTGATGTTTATTGCCCTTTGTGTAATAAGTGTGAATTGTGAACGAATAAACACCATTTTAAAATATGTATTTATTTATTTATTGGAGGCAGGAGATTTAAGGGCTCTCAATGCTGTACATCTTTCTGTGTTCTTTTTTTGTCTTATCCCAGCAAGCACATTATCAGACTTGATTCAAGAGTGCCCTAAGTGTCTAGAGTACTGTTAAAGGGCTTTACTTTCAGGTAGCTGTATCCATGTACCAGAGGGCATTTAGATAACAGTTTGACAGTATCCCTGCATGATTCCAGATGAGACAAGGGACAAACTTGTTTCACACAAGTCGTTTCTCAAGCTTTTATATCCGGACATTATAAGAAACGAACGGCTCCTTATTGTAAAGACACAGAATACGTTTCTGAAGTGCCAGCCATGGTTTGTTTGTTTTGCCATCATTGGCAGAATCTGGGAAATGCTCAACTGTGTGTTCTTTTAGTGAAGGTGTTGTTTATCTAACGTTGGCTCTTGAGAAGTGATGCCATCATCTTGGCCACCCTGCATGGTCCAAGCCTTGGGGGTGTTGTGTGAAGTGATGTTTGTGTGACTGAAGGAAATACTTTTGTGGAGGAGGCCTGGTGTTTGTGGGGGGGCAGTGCTTTTGAGGACGGTGGGTATGTCTTAAATGGCACACACTTATACTATACTGTATAGTGCTCTACATTTGACCAGAGCCCTATGGGTGTTTATATAGGAAATAGGATGCCATTTGTGATGCAGCCTGAATCATACCAGTCTACCTTTGACAATTTGGAAAGATGAGAAGCAACCTAACTGTCTAGTTTCTGTCAGAAATCTAGACTCTTGTCACCGCTGAATCAGTGAGGAATAACCTTAGATGAGGTTCATTTTACCTAGCCACAGCGATCAGGCTGGTTCCAACTGGCTACATGTTACCTGCTAATTTATCAAATCTGATTGACTACAACCATAATAACATAATACAAAGTTATTACAGGGTTTTTATGGTCATTAAAAGTAATGGATTTTATAATGGTGTTTCCTAAGCCTGGAAAAGTGGAAATGTATTTAATCATTTGATAATAAAATGTATTTAGGCACAGTTTTTACATATTTTATCAATCCCCCAAAAAATCTGCATATCGCCAAGATTGGAATGACGCATTAGTGCGTCTGTGTTTGTAAATTCGAACCGAATGTGAATCAAAATAATTTTGTGAATCGCAAACAGTAATTTTAGGAAAAAAAGATTAGATGTAGCCTTTCTTTTGGATTATTTGGCTTCAAAACTAGTTTTGTAGATACTTCCAGTTGATTTGGGCATCCACTGTATAGGACATTGTAACTCAATAGATGCTAGTCAGCAGGGGCGGACTGGGACCAGAAATCGTCCCTGGCATTTGTAACACATCGGCAAATTTTTTTCCATAAGGCCCCCAAACCGGCCCGTTTTCTTCCCTTGAGGCCCCCATTATTAGTCCAGATTATTATAATTTTTTGCAAAAAAACAACTAGTTAGGCAGGCCAACTAGGCTAAAAGTGGACCAGACCATCTAGCAGATAACCAGTTAGCCTGCAAAGTAAACACTTCTAAGGCAGCTAAGATAAATGTGACTACAAAAGGAACTTTCCTGAAGAAAAGTTGTGCAGTTGCATCTGCTGAATAAAAAACTTTAACCTACCATAGCCATTTGCTCTTTGATATATTAAATCAGTGAATTATTTCCAAAGACATAAAACGTATTTTATATGTTATACATCAAGGGTGGTCAACCATCCTCCAGGAGAACTAGTGGGTGTGCAGGATTTTATTACAGTCCCCATTTAACAAACCACGTTTTAGAAATGATCTGCTCAGCCGAGCCTTGATAAACTGGCTCGGATGTGTTTGAACAGGGCTTGATCAAATGCCTGCACACCCAGTATCTCTACAAACTGAGGGTTGACCATGTGTTTTTTGTAATTGCCTATCTGGTATTTTACTTTGGGGGGGTTAAGTGCTTGCACAACTACAGGAGATTGTGAATGGGATCAGAGAGCAGCCTGCCAGTGTCAATACTACATTACACATACTTATTTTTATAGATTATGTACGTAGAGACACCGCTAATGGGTGGTAATGGAAGTTTGGTTTAAAAGTCATGGAAAAGTCATGAAATTCCATTAATGACCGGAACGGAGCAAATGGAAAGGCATCAAACATGTAAACAATGTATTTGATGCCATTCCACAGATTCCGCTCCAGCCATTACCACGAGCCTGTCACCTCACTTGAGGTTCCTCCTGGGTAGGAACCCTGTTATTACTATACCATAAATCAATCAGGGATCTTGTTTTTAGCAGTGGCTGGGTTGGCACCTTCCTGTAATAAAGATGGAATACTACTACCCTGTCTGTTGGTGAACTGTGACCTTTGAACTGAGACAGATGAATAAACCCATGACCTGAGAGGCTGAGCTCTCTCAGTGCTGGTGGTAAGGTGGAGGCCAAGTGTCTAGGGCTTGTTAGGAGGGTAGGGGATAGGTTTTGTTTCTGGACAGGGCCTGTCAGCGTGTTGGACTGAAATAACATTACTCTGGAGCCCTGAGAGTGGCATTTTGAGGGCAGCATCAGTCCACTTACCAGCTTCTAGTCTAGTAGGAAACCTGTTGTAAATCTGTTTCCAAGGTGTTATGGTTATGCTTGTTTATTTTCTTTTTTTTAATGATGTGTTGATTTGCACTAATGGTTGTAGAATTTGCACTAATGGTTGTAGAATGGTTCTGAGTATGATGCCTGTCAACCCAGTAAAAGACGCACACATTTACTAGAGCTATGAACCCAATGAGATATGATTTCTAGTCCCTGAGCAGATTAAATGGCATCTGTATTGAGGTCACTTGAAGACTTAGGAAAACTCCTCAGATTTAAGTGCTTCTTTATCCTCTGTAAGGAAAGTAAGTAATGATAAACTACAGTTAGTGAACTAATTTCCTGTGTTTTTAAATGAGGTGTGTTGTTTAAATTGGGTGCCCAAGAACAGGCCTTTAAACTAATAAAGGGCTAAAACAATAACAGCAACAGGTCTCTATTTCGCAGCAGGGCTATTTTGGATGGGAGGAGGAAGGTGATGAGCACTTATTTATGTGATACAGATGGTGGCAAAAAATACAGCCCTGGTTGGTTGGGTGGTTGGTATACCCAGACTAAAGAGGACATGTTTAGATGAGTGAGGCACTCTCAGTCAGGCAGCCCAAACCCAGACCAAATAACAGGGTGCCCCCACCTTTTACCCCACTGCAGTTAGTCAGCAGCTTTCTGTGTTTTCCGACCACAGTTTACATGTGGCTGGGTAATTTTTCATCTCCAAAGCCTGCGTAGCGACCATTTATATACTTTACTCCTCAGCCTGTTTATCAATGGGGTTCAGCTGCACCCATAATTCCCCCCAATTTCCCCAGAGAAAAAGGGCAAAAACATGATCACACGATCGCCAGTTGCATCGTTTGTGGTGCATATCGTTTAGATTTCCCAACATGCCTTGGCCCATCAGGGGAAACTCTACCCTACCACACGACACACAGACCTCCCATCTTCCCTCTATCCCCCCAAACTCCTCCCCACCCCTTCATCACGTGTAAACAAACAATTCCTATGAAGAAACAGAAGAGCTTTTCAGGCTTGTTATTTTTACTGGTCTCTCTATGGAGTGTTGCCACCACATAGTGAGAAAAAGTTTACTCAAACTTCCAGTGTGTGGCTGGAGACTATAATTAGGAGGGGGTTCCTTCTTTCTTCGGACATGTGGTGTACACGCATACTCTCACTCTCACTCTCTCTCGCTTTCACTCTCACTCTCTCTGATGCTGTCCAGACACAAGTAGATACAGGGTTGTTCCACCTCAAAAAGCACAAGAAAGGGGATTTTGACACCCACCATCTCAGGTTGTTCTGAAATCGTTTCTGTTGTTAGAAAGATTAGCATTCCTGAAACATTATTTTGTTGAAATGTCATTTTTAATTAAGCTAATTGATTGCACCCAAATTGGCCATTGTAATATATAGGGGTCATACAATATTCAATACTTACAGTACCTAACATCTGATTTGGACCAGACTTTTTTTCTAACAATGAGTTATACATGAGGAATCCAAAGGAATGGTCAAAAATCACCCACGGACCTCCCAGAACCCACGCTAAAGTAGTATGGTACTGCGGAATGGAGGTTTTTTTTCTTCATCCTATGTAATGTATTTTTGTATTTGTATTTATTGAGGATCCCCATTTTCAGTGAATTTGGTGATGTTTTGTTCCTCTGTTCAGAGAAATCAGTCATTAACGTTGTTAAGTTTGTGTCCCATCCTACATCCTGATATTACCAAAAAATAAACCTAAGAACTTCAATGATGGGAAAAGAACATCACCAAATTCACTGAGAAGACATTACATAGGATGAAGAAACAATTCTCTGAGCCGCAGCTCCATGCTACCTGTCAAACAGAGAACTGATGCTTTATACTCATTGTTGGGGTGGGATTTTGACCAATTCTTTGTATTCCTTATGTCTTACTCATTGTTAGGAAAAAGTTTGGTCCAAATCTAATATAATTTTTTAATTAGGGTGAACTATCCCTTTACAAAATGGGGGGGAACAATACTCTGAGCTGCTCCATAGTAGTTGTAATTATTGAATATTATATGAATCCTATAAATTAAAATGGCCAATGTGGGTGCAATAAATTAGCTTAAATTCACAGAGATTAAATTATATTTAAGCATTCCAGAAATTTTATTTTGTTTATCTTATGTTTCTAACAACAGAAAATATTTCAGAGCAATCTGAGATTGTGGGTGTCATGGCTTGCAGGAATGACATGGAACGACCCTTCAGTGGATTTTGTTGTTTCCTTTCTCTTAGACCAGAAGGGAATTTTGTGTATTCACTCTTCTTGCATACAGTCATATCTTTGTTGTGCACATTGTCAATTGGGAATAGATGATTGTGATGATTCATTGTCTGTCTGCCACTCTAAAATGTCCTCTAAAATGTGATCATTTGCAGGATACTGAGGGATTGTCTATATAACCTGAGGGAGATATTGTTGAAGTGGCAGGAAACACAAAGGTCCAGGGTACTACCATTACAAGTCACATACCCTGTGAGACCAGAAAGTCCATGTCAATGCCATCATATCAGTCAAGGCATCTCCTCTGCATCCCTAGATCCTGGAGGCCTGACTGCTAGCCTGGGGGAGGGGTTGGAAGCTAGCCGCCCCTCCAGGCCCGCTGTTCCAGAACACTGCGTACTCCTGATGACTTTCTCCAGCGTGTGAAAGAGCCATCCAAACTGCTGAGTCAGTCAAGGTAACCAGACCGCGATTAGCATCATTTGCCAGCAAGCAAGAGGAGGAGGTGGAGGTAGAAAACGAGGAGTATCACCCCCCCAGAGATTTAGGGCGTCCAGGTCTAGGGAGAAGAAGACATTCATCATGGTGATGTCTCTTACCAAGTCAGACTGTCCCACATCTGTTTGTTATTGACTGATGACGTGTGTTGGGGGAGAGGGGTGTTTTATGCTGTAAAACAAGGCATCACGCACTCACAAACACACACACACATACACAATAACACTATATTGTTGTCCGTGTGTATGCATTTGCATTGCGGATGTTGGTATGCGAATGAGTGTGGGTTTGATTGAGCATATGTGGTGCAGGTGCAGTGCACTTGTCCCTAGCCAGAGGACTTAGCAGCGCACACACACCTGCAGGTTCCCCACCCACCTCTAACTTCTGCCCCCAGGTCACCCCAATACCCCTTCCACCCCACCTTGACCTGGCCAGCTATGGAGCCTCAAAAAAAAGATTTGTATAGCCACAAATCACTGCAGGAGACCGTGGCCTGTTTTTATACAGCTGTGTGAAACTAAAACACTGTAGGCTACTGCCTCAACATCAAGGACAGGCTACAGCCCTCAAACTAGCTGTCTAACCTTTAAACAAATAAACAAGTGTATATTCTTTTAAAAATAAACCACTAGGTGACAGCCTTGAGTAAAGGATACACCAACCAACATGTCCTGCTGTATCGTGCCTCGCCCTGGATGGTGGATAGTCTAGATGAGTTGCTTTTGAAAAAAGGCAGATGACCATTGAACACACGCCATGCTGTGAAAGATACACGCCTGGACGTGGAGCAGGTCAGTGACCTGGAAGTACAAGAGGGCACTGACCGCCCTGTCACCAAACTCACCCTCCACACTGCCACACACCCCCCTTCCCTCAGTGCCTTTTAATCTTATTAAGGCCTAGGGTGCATCCCAAATGGCACCCTATTTCCTTTATAGTGTACTAAATAATCCGTTTGTTAACCTGGTTCAACCTCAATAATATGTCATTACACAAATATTAAAAAATGAGTCACTGCCATTATACAACTGTGGCCCCTGAATGAGACTGTGGAAAGAGCCTTCAATGGCCCCTTTTCTCACCCTAGTAAAGACTGCATTCATGACTGTTTGTTAATTTGCATGCAGTGTGTTAATAGGGTCATCACTTTATTTGACAGGTTTCTACAGAGAAAGTGTAATATACAGAGCAACTGGGAGAAGAACCAGAGTGAAGTGGAGGGTGAGCTCAGCTAGGGAGGGGGTTGGAGAGAGAGAGATAAGGATAGGGGGGAGATAAGGGAGAGGGTAATGTAGAAAGAGAGAGATTGAGAGAGAAAGAGACGGGAGCGAGAGCAATGAAGAGAGAGAAGGACTCAGAAAGAGGAAAAAGTGGGTAAACTTTCAGTTTGCTTCTCAGCTCCTGGTTCGTTAACAAGGCAAACCGGGCTCACAATGGCCCAGCCCTTGTATAATGACTCTGAGGTGCCAAGTGGGCAACCAGGACGGCGGTGACACCATCCACAACACATTTCCTTTTCCAGTCTGTCAGGGGACTCAAGAGGAGAAGTGCTAATGGTTTTTAACAAAGCAAATTGGAATGTATACTATAGGCAGAGTCGTATTTCAGTCAGGGCTTCTTGTGTGTGGAATAAGTATATGTTTTCTTCAAATCAGAAAGCCTCTTCAGTCCTTATGCTTTATATCAAGATGGCAATGCACCATGTTTGTTCAAACAGTTGGCGTGTGAGTTTGGTATGCAACAGTTGCAAGACTGAATCGGTTAAATGTTTTCGAAATAGATTTTTATAACAGATATTGTGAGTATTATAGTCTTCAACCTTAAGGCTTCTCTTTGTTTTGTGAAAATAGGGCCTACAGTGGAAGGATCCTCTCTGATTGAATCAATAGAATATATTAGAATATAATCTATTAGAATAAAGTGGAATCAATTAATTTGATAGAATCAAATGAATCTATTAGAGTTCAGGCAATAGTACTTAAATTGCTCCTAACTTCAACTCCTGTCTGAACCATATGTACCTCCATCCCTGCCTACACGGTGTTTGCAGCCCTCACACTCATCTCACTCTGAGGACATATTACATCTTTCAGGATGAGATGTTCTGCCTCTTGACTCTCCAGGAACTGGAGTGTTGCCTGTGAGGGTCGTTGGGTTTGAATTTCGGCGATGCGCCTGAGTGCGCGTGGGGAGGGTGTGATTGGGGTGTGAGGGTGTGTGTGTGGAGAGGGGATTTGGGGGCGGGGGGGCTCTCACGGCTGCCTTGATCACTGGAATGTGTTTTCCATGGGGGTCTACGTTCGCAGGGGCCAGGAAGTACGCATGGTGCTGAAATGTTGTTTTCTCTGCCTGCCTGGGACCTTGGAGACAGTCACCCCTATTGGGGCGGATAGAGGAATCTGTGCCGGCTGATGGGTGTTGGGTGTTGAGGAGCTATAGGTACAGGTAGGCCCTGGCTGCAGACACACCTGTCTGTTGGTGTACAGGTGAGCTTGCTGAATGCATCCCTCCCTCAGTTGCTCCTCAACTCAGGTACAGCCTTATCCCAGGCTGATCCAACTGTAACACTGGCTGCCAATGACTGGATTGAGCTCAGCTCATACGCAATGAACCCAGCAAAGACAATTGTGTCATTTACTGTTGTAATCCATGGTGAATGTTAGATCAAACCTCCATTAAACTGGTGAGGGGCTATGTACTGTACTATATATATGCACATTGCCTAGACATGATGGTGATTGTCAGCATGATGATAAAGTACCGTGGGCTTTCAGTATCAAACATCTTGTAGCTGTACGAGCCAGAAAATAAAACAAAGTGCTCTGAGGTTTACTGTACTGTAGCTTGTAACTGAACTTGTTGCTATTTAGATTGCTGAATCTGTGGAATATGAGTGGTTCTGAACCACAGACCTTCAGTGCAGTTTCTCTGTGGACAAAAGGTTCGATGTGGCAATGTAGCAAGTTTATCAGACTGCCTTTGGAAAGGGGGGAATATTTCTCTCTTCCAGCCCCTCTCCATCCATTCACTTACTTTATCTGGAATTCGATCTGTCTAATAAACATTTTTGGATGGGGCTGATAAGGAAAACCACAGCGTTGTATTTTCCTCTCTAGGACAGAAGGAAAAGTAGCTACTTCAGGCACTGTAAAAGGCTTGTGTAAAATCAAGTGTTATGGGCAGGTTAACAAGTTTACTTTTACAACTGATTTCAAGCTAATGCCAGAAATTCTGTTTATTTTTGCTCTTTTCAGTTTTACTGTTATTAAAAAATGTTGCCATGCTACCCCTTTTTGCTATTAAAGGATAAACCACAAAGAAGCAGCGAGGCCTAGACTGCTGGAGATTGTCAGGTCTGGGTCTGGGTGGTTGGAAATGGGTTGTACATTGGATGTGAACAGTAGCTACCCTCCTGGTACTAACTCACCCTGGTTAATGACAGCTTTAATCTGGGCTGTGTGTGAATATGTGTTATGTGTATCGGGGTTGATTGGGTTAAATTTGTGGATGTGTGTGGATTGTTTGAGGCAAATTGTTTGTTGGTGTGTGTGTTTGTGCTTGCGTACATGGGTGCATCAGTTTGTGTGTGTGTGTGTGTGTGTGTGTGTGTGTGTGTGTGTGTGTGTGTGTGTGTGTGTGTGTGTGTGTGTGTGTGTGTGTGTGTGTGTGTGTGTGTGTGTGTGTGTGTGTGTGTGTGTGTGTGGTGCATGCGTTTGTTTGTTTGTGTTTTATGAGATTGAGAGAGATTAACATATCTTTGCGGTTATGTGTCGCGTTTTCCAAAACCTGTGCTTGATACTTTTTTCTTGCCCACACTGAAATGTGCTTCTCTTTTCTCTCTTGATGACTATCTAGTTTCACCTCTGAAGGTAATATAGTGAATCAGCACAGACAGTGATGCATCAAACCCCACTGTAGTTCAGGTGGTACCTTTGTTCCTCTGGGATTTTGTGGATGTTTCTGTTGGTTGGATCATCCATTCAGGATAAATCCTATAAAAAGGTGTTGGATCAGAATAAACATTTACAGTAACTACAACGTAATTACTCTGCAGACTTCAGTAATACTGGCCTTCCTTGAATGAGGTATTTCATTCAAACCTGAGACCATGTGAACCCAAGCTTCCACAAACCAAACCTACAATACAGTACATAGTGTAGTGGAGGTAATTTGGAAACACGCTCTTATGAAGACGTAGCCCTGTCTGAGACTTAGAACCCCAAACGTGTCCCTTAGACACATGGCTGACTCTCCCAAGTTACAATACGAGACCTTGGGACTATACAGTTCTATTTGCACAAAGCATAGTTCTGAGATATTGAGCATCAAAGTTTTCACATCCCAGGTTGTGATCGCAGAACTGTTTTGTAGTGAATTCTTCTTTCATAACCCAGGGTCCTCACCTTAAAAAAAATCCTAAGTGTCACGCCCTGACCGTAGATTGCTTTGTATGTTTCTATTTTTAGTTTGGTCAGGGTGTGATGTGGGTGGGTATTCTATGTTTTGTTCTATGTTTGTATTTCTATGTGTTTGGCCTGGTATGGTTCCCAATCAGAGGCAGCTGTCAATCGTTGTCTCTGATTGAGAACCATACTTAGGCATCCTGGTTTTGCCCTTGAGTTGTGGGTAGTTGTTTTCTGTCTCTGTACCAGACAGGACTGTTTCGTTTGTTCCGTTTTGGTATTTTTGTTCTAGTGCTCAGGGTAATTAAAAGATCAGGAACACGTACCATGCTGCACCTTGGTCCTCTTCTTCTTCCACCTACGAAGATTGTTACACTAAGACATTTTTAGATCCGTTTTTTTGGGGGTGCAATCGCAGATCGAATTGTCAATCTGGGTTCAGCCATAAGGCCATATGGCACACAATGTTAAAATAATTTCAATAGAAACGTACAGACATTTAATAATGAAATAAAGAGAATACACTTCCTTCTTTCTAATCACATAATCAAATATATTCATTTATGTTCATCACACATTTGTTAAAGCGATAGTTCCCTAAAATTACAAATACACTACAGTGTATTCAGAAAGTATTCAGACCCCTTGACTTTTTCCACATTTTGTTACGTTACATGGATAAAAAATAAATAATAATCCTCATCAATCTACACACAATACCCCATAATGACAAAGCAAAAACATTTATTAAAAATAAAAAACAGAAATACCTTATTTATATAGTATTTAGACCCTTTGCTATGAGACTCGAAATTGAACAGGTGGATCCTGTTTCCATTGATTATCCTTGAGATGTTTCTACAACTTGATTGGAGTCCACCTGTGGTAGATTCAATTGATTGGACATGATTGGGAAAGGCACACACCTATCTATGCTCTGACATGCTCTGACAGTGCATGTCAGAGCAAAAACCAAGCCTTTAGGTTGAAGGAATTGCCCGTAGAGCTCAGAGACAGGATTGTATCGATGCACATATCTGGGGAAAGGTACAACCATCTGTGCAACACTCCACCAATCAGGCCTTTATGGTGGAGTGGCCAGACTGAAGCCACTCCTCAGTAAAAGGCACGTGACACCCCGCTTGGAGTTTGCCAAAAGGCACCTAAAGGACTCTCAAACCATGAAAAACTAAATTCTCTGGTATAGATTGAAGTCTTTGGCCTGAATGCCAAGCGTCACATCTTGAGGAAACCTGGCACCATCCCTATGGTGAAGCATTGTAGTGGCAGAATCATGCTGTGGGGATGTTTTTCAGCGGCAAGTACTGGGAAACTAGTCAGGATAGAGGGAAAGATGAACGGAGCAAAGTACAGAGAGATTCTTGATGAAAAACTGCTCCAGAGCGTTCAGGACCTCAGACTAGGGCGAAGGTTGACCTTCCAACAGGACAACGAGTGGCTTTGGGACAAGTCTCTGAATGTCCTTGAGTGGCCAAGCCAGAGCCCGGACTTGAACCCGATCTAACATCCCTGGAGAGACCTGAAAATAGCTGTGCAGCGATGCTCCCCATCCAACCTGACAGAGCTTGAGAGGACCGGAAGAGAAGAATGGGAGAAACTCCCCAAATACAGGTGTGCCAAGCTTGTAGCGTCATACCCAAGAAGATTTGAGGCTGTAATCGCTGCCAAAGGTGCTTCAACAAAGTACTGAGTAAAAGTGAAAGAAAATGTAACCACCTGTTTTTGCTTTTTTACATTATGTGATATTGTGTGTAGATTGATGAGAACAAAAAACAGTTTCATCCATCTGAGAATAAGGCTGTAATGTAACAAAATGTGGAAAAAATCAAGGGGTCTGAATACTTTCAGAATGCACCTTATATCCTATGGATAACTAGCAACATTGCTAAAGCTTAGCTCTGGATAAGTAAACGGATATATCTTTCTGGTCTCTGACACCCAAAGTCAGTAAAATACTTGCTATTAATCAATCAAATGTAGTAAGATTGTAATATTTGTGAAATACCCCCTTCCAAGTAGGTTTCCGTATTGATGTAGAACAAGACAAAAACAACAATGCCTCTCCTAAGGGAATAAAACATGCTCTAAGGAACCTGTATTGACTTATTTTTACCATAAAGAGTTGACGTTATAGCTAATCTTCTGAAAAAGTGGTGAAACAAATGTAATGAATTGAAAAAGAGGACCAGAACCTATGATATGAATAATCAAGGGCTTGGGACTATAAAGTTCTAACTGCAAAATGTAGTTTTGAGATAATGAGTATGTTATAAGTCCCAGATCTCAGAACTGCTTTGTGATGTCTTCCTCTTTCATGACTCAATAAGTATTTCACCTTACATACCATTATTTGTGATCGACAAACCAGCATTGTGTGATTGGATTGCAGATAGAACCTTATAGCACCAAGTTCAAAGGTGTTTGCGCAAATAGAACTTTCAGACATTTAATTTTTTTCATCCTTCTGAAATATTTAAAGGACCAAATATGAAAAGGAACAACTAAAGAGTAACTCTATGGTCCCTATTCCAAATTAGGAAGTTATATATTTCTTACACACACCTTTCCTATGCACTTCTCAGTAGTTGCTATTCAGACTTACCTTATGAAGGTGCATAGCAGGCTTTGCAGGCTTGGTTCCCTTGTGTGCGCTGCATAAATATAATTCAACAGCTGAAAAACGTTCCTCTTGCTAACCAACAGATTTTCTTGTGGAGTTGTCATTCATTAGGGTTTCGAGTACGTTTATCAAAAGCCACCCCTTTAAATACGATGTACCCTGTAGTTATAATTTTGTCGACAGACTCACTAGAATACATCAAGAGAACAGGTTCAGAATATTATGGATCAATGAAAGAAAGCCATCTAAATATATGAATATTAATCTCTGTTTCAGCACCAATTGGTAGATAACTTGTTTTATTATATAGGGGAAGAAAAATATTTATGAATCATAAAAAAACAGGTTTGGATAGCCTTTTGCACAAAAGAAAGAAAACCGGTTTGATTCATTCTGAATATTCCGACATTCAGTTCTTCCACCCATGATAATGTTGGCAGGTTAGTTTACATATAATTATAATAGGGATAATAGTGTACAATAGTAGGCTGTCCTCTCGTCTATTGCCTGCACTAACCATGGAACTGTGTGATGACAGCCAAGTATTACACCATGTATCGGATTCAAACTCTTAGGCTTGGTCTACACTCCACTTCATAACGATTTATTTAGCCTTCATGTCTTTTTAAATATTATCAACTGTTACTAATGATCCTCAGCAACAACCACATGGCCGTGATGGCGTTTACAGAGGAAGCACATGAAGGTAAACAAAACAATGGAATTCAATGGAATGATAATGTAGACTATATCAACTGAAGGGAACTAACAGTAAATTGGCAGTTGAATGAATATGTGTGGTTATTAGGCCTACTGACGGTCGGTACTGATAGTGGCTAATATTTAACATGATAGGAATTAGAGAGAGAGAAAGTTGGGGTAGCCTATAATTAAGACTTTCGAGAGTGCCCATCCCTGCAAGTTAAAAGGACGTAGAATTTAAATTCTGCATAAATGCACAGCATTTCATAAACTTTACTGTGGAAAAAAAGTGACTGGTTTCACATTTGTCTCCAGCAATTATAAGGTAAAATAGATTTAAAACAAGTAGCATTTATATTTAGGCTACAATTCCCTTATCCAAACGGATTACACATTTATCTAACTCTTATTGATAGCGCTTGTCTATTACAGTGCATGGAGAATGGTGTTATTTCTATCATAAAAAATAAAGTAGGCCTAGATGTTTTTCCTCTTGGAGCCAGTAGGTTTGCTAGACGTTATTCTAGGTTTCCTCACGCATTTCCTCAAGGAGGTGGAATTATTAGGGAATTAAGTCAAAGTCATAATATGCCGTTTCTGTAGACACACCTCCGCCACACCTTCATTTATTTGAGCTCCCCCCAAAACAAGCAGCATGTGAATAGTACAATATTCTCATGCTTAAGTACAAGGTCAAGGAAAAATGCATAAAAACTGAATTAGGTTCCATTTACGCTCGCTTAACTCGGGTCGGAATCGGGGCCTTAGTGAATGTCATTTAAATAAAAATGTCAGATAGAACTTTATAGTCCCAAAGCCTAGCATATTTATCCACCCAGGCTTCCCAAACCTACAAGTGTGTTTATCTCTCTCTCTCTCTCTCTCCCCCCATACAGTCTGGTGTTTACAGCTCTGCTGTGTGAAGCGCTTCCCTGCGGCTCCATGCTCTCCACACATCACATGATTTGACATGGATCACAGGCCTGAGCCAGAGCTATAGAACCAGTGCCAGGAACTCAGTGGGAAACCAAGAGAGACAAAGGTTATCTAGGATCAGATCAGATAAGGATACAGTTAAGTAAAGATAAGGAAAGGTATAGATAGATTCACATTGTCATACCCATACGTCCTTGTCTGAAACCTTGGTGGCTAGGTTCAGAAGAGCATCGCTATAGATTTATAGTGTTGGTAGGGTTGGGATACCTCTACCGCTGCTGCTCAGTTGTTATGATAGTGCCCATATTCAACTGATCTCATGTGCAGTAGCAATATTGTAGGCATAATGAGTTTCGAAACCAACACTGCAAGGGTTAGATTAACTATCTCTGGAAAACAAATCTGAAACACTAATATTTATTCAAGAATTTCTCATTTGGAAGCACGGAAGGAAAGAGAAAAAAGCTTGTTATAAAGTTCAAGGTGCTTTGAAAAGGGGTATTTGATCCACTTTTCAGATGATGTTATAGAAGGCCTGATCCGTTTCACATCAGTTGGAGATGAATTTACAGTACTTCATTCCCATTTAGAGGGAGGGCCAGTGGGAAATCTTGGTGAGGTATTAAAGGAGAAATGTCCTCATTTAAGGAGTGTTGATCGGCCTTTATTAGACACTTAGCACCTCACCAGCCGACCTTCAGGCGGGGGTAGTTAAAACATAGAGTTTGGAGCTGCTCCAGCCACGGCAGGTGGGTGTTTTTTCTGCTGGTGGCATAGCTACCATCCTGACACAGGACCACAGGCAGCAGCTACTCCTCACCAGTGGTGTCCAGTGGTGAAATACAGTGTGTGCTTCCAACAGTCATTTATCACAAATAATGTCTTTCCATAAAATGAACGGTTTGTGTAATGAAAGTTGAAAAAACAAAACGTAGCAAAACGAGTTCAACCTGTAATAAAAAACAGACATGCCAAGCTGCATGAGGAGGCGGAGAGGCTGTTTCATTCGCTGCCAGGGTTCCCCTGAGGTGGGGGAGCTGGTTGGTGGGGAAACTTTATATTATAAGGAATTAATTAAGGTTTGAATGCAGCAAGGCAGTTAGATGCTCCTAATTGTTATGCCCCCCCCCCCATCACCCCAACACTCCACTCCCCATCAGTTTGCAACAGTTGAACCCCCCCCCCCCGCAGTTGAACCCCCCCACACCGACATCTCCATATTCACATTCTCTGAACTTATGTAGATTTTTCCATTGGTATAAAGTCAAATCTAGGACCCAGTCACCAGAGTATGTTCTCTCCCTCTAAGGGGAAGGCATTCACAGGTTCCTTGAAGTAGAGAGCAGCGTTACCTGGAGAAAGACAGGATTGGAAAGGAGAGAGGAGGAGAGAAAGAAGTTACATGGAAGATAGTGAGTGTTATGGATAGTGAGTGCTACTCATGTGATGAGCAACCTTGCCTAAAAGCTGAAGACTTAGGTTTTTCCTATAGGTTTTGTTTTAACTCAGCAAGCTAACACTGTCTTCTGGTGTGTAGATGCCCTGAGTTCAAACCCAATTGGTCACATGAGAACATGGAGAGTGGAGGGGAAAAGATATCTAGATATGACCCATTTTTCACCCTGACTGCTGCCCCACACTGAACTTCTCTATACCAGCTACACCTTAATTAAATTAACAATAAAATATGGATATTAAAACAACCATTGAATTATATTGGCTCATGGAAAAGTTTTTAATAATCTGGTCTTTTTCTCAACACCTTTGTAGCAGAACATCTGATCTGATGCATATGGGTCCATGAAGTCTGTCTGATTTACCGTCCAGCTAACTGACACTAATGGAATGGAATTAATCGGTCCTGTTATTTATTGAGCATTATACATTTTACAGTTGCAAGTTTACCTCTGGCAGCCTCTTTTCTCTGTATCTGCATGAGTTGATGTAACTCTTGTTAGCTGCGTCCTCCTCCAAGCTCCACACTGATTCTAAACTTCAGAGGTCTGGCTTGCCTCATTGGCTGGGGAAAAAATAAAAACGATAAATTAAAGTGTTTGGAATTGTTCCTTTTCAATTTCAAAGGAATCAAAGTCAAAAGTGAGAAACTATTGTCTCATACACTACCGTTCAAACGTTCGGGGTCACATAGAAATGTCCTTGTTTTTTAAAGAAAAGCATGTTTTTTGTCCATTAAAATAACATCAAATTGATCAGAAATACAGTGTAGACACTGTTAATGTTGTAAATGACTATTGTAGCTGTAAATGGCTGATTTTTAATGGAATATCTACATAGGTGTACAGAGGCCTATTATCAGCTACCATCACTCCTGTGTTTCAATGGCACTTACAGTTGAAGTCGGAAGTGTACATACACCTTAGCCAAATACATTTAAACTCAGTTTTTCACAATTCCTGACATTTAATCCTAGTAAAAATTCCCTGTTTTAGGTCAGTTAGGATCACCACTTTATTTTAAGAATGTGAAATGTCAGAATAATAGTAGAGAGAATTATTTATTTCAGCTTCTATTTCTTTCATCACATTCCCATTGGGTCAGAAGTTTACATACACTCAATTAGTATTTGGTAGCATTGCCTTTAAATTGTTTAACTTGGGTCAAAGGTTTCGGGTAGCCTTCCACAAGCTTCCCACAATAAGTTGGGTGAATTTTTGCCCATTCCTCCTGACAGGGCTGATGTAACTGACTCAGGTTTGTAGGCCTCCTTACTCGCACACACTTTTTCAGTTCTGCCCACACATTTTCTATGGGATTGAGGTCAGGGCTTTGTCAGGGCCACTCCAATACCTTGATTTTGTTGTCCTTAAGCCATTTTGCCACAACTTTAGAAGTATGCTTGGAGTCATTGTCCATTTGGAAGACCCATTTGCAACCAAGCTTTAACTTCCTGACTGACGTCTTGATGTTGCTTCAATATATCCATATAATTTTCCTTTCTCATCGTGCCACCTATTTTGTGAAGTGCACCAGTCCCTTCTGCAACAATGCACCCCCACAACATGATGCTGTCACCCCCGTGCTTCATGGTTGGGATAGTGTTCTTTGGCTTGCAAGCCTCCCCTTTTTCCTCCAAACATAACGATGGTCATTATGGCCAAACAGTTCTATTTTTGTTTCATCAGACCAGAGGACATTTCTCCAAAAGTACGATCATGTCCCCATGTGCAGTTGCAAACCGTAGTCTGGCTTTTTTATGGCGGTTTTGGAGCAGTGGCTTCTTCCTTGCTGAGCGTCCTTTCAGGTTATATCGATATAGGACTCATTTTACTGTGGATATAGATACTTTTGTACCTGTTTCCTCCAGCATCTTCACAAGGTCCTTTGCTGTTGTTCTGGGATTGATTTGCACTTTTCACACCAAAGTACTTTCTTCTCTAGGAGACAGAACTGGCCTCCTTCCTGAGCAGTATGACGGTTGCTTGGTCCCATGGTGTTTAAACTTGTGTACAATTGTATGCACAGATGAACATGCTACCTTCAGGCGTTTGGAAATTGCTCCCAAGGATGATCCAGACTTGTGGAGGTCTACAATTTTTTTCTGAGGTCTTGGTTGATTTCTTGATTTTCCCATGATGTCAATCAAAGAGGCACTGAGTTTGAAGGTAGGCCTTGAAATAAACCCCTGTGTTGCATTCCCCAGTTTCTGTGTTGTTGTGGGTTTGTATGTGTGTGTTTCAGGATGGTTTGTTGGATTCCAAGCAGCTGATTAGTTGGCTCCACTGCAGATTGGAGCCTGCCCTCTCGCCAGGAGAAACAGCTGGCTCATCAATTACCGACTCCTTCTGCAGCTTGAAAAGCCAGTGTTCCTTTGTTACGAGAGAGCTTCTTTGTATGTCATGTGTTGGTTGTTGGTCTGGTAAATTTGTTGAAAGTGTTTTGTAGCCACTCCTTTAGAGGTATGTGTATACTATAGTACCTAGTGTCTTTGGTTTATTTAAATTGTTCACAAAGTTTTAATTAGTGTTTAATTTGTTCCCAGGGTGGAAGGGGAAGGCACCTTGGGAGTGTTTAGGCAAGAGGCCTGCGGGCATACATATACCCGTAGTATTTACTATGTCTAGGCACATTAGGTAAGACTTGGGCGGACAACCCCCTGTATTTTGATTAGCGCACCAGGTGGTGCTAAGAATAGGTAACTAGTGGGTAGGCAGGTAAGGTAGGATAGGGGGAACTTTTACTTTTACTATCTTTGCTTTGGTTCCGTCCTGCCCCTTTTCCCCACCTTACCATGTGAAGGAAGAATAAATTCCCTGTAAACGGTAATATTCTCTGCCATCCTTACCCGCACCTCCAATCACATACCTTTTTTCACTCCACGGGGAGTTGAGTTGTAGCAGTGTCCTCCAAGAGTAGTACGTAACACTCTGACCCACTGGAATTGTGATACAGTGAGAGGTAGCTCCCGTTCCATTTGCTTTTCTGAAGACAAAGGATTTCTCCGGTTGGAACATTATTGAAGATTTATGTTAAAAACATCCTAAAGATTGATTTTATACATTGTTTGACATGTTTCTACAGACTGTAACGGAACTTTTTGACATTTTGTCTGCAACTCGTGAACGCGCTTCGTGAGTTTTGAATTGTTAACCAAACGCGCTAACAAAAGTTGGACATAAATTATGGGCATTATCGAACAAATCAAACATTTATTGTGGAACTGGGATTCCTGGGAGTGCATTCTGATGAAGATCATCGAAGGTAAGTGAATATTTATAATGTTATTTCTGACTTCTGTTGACTGCACAATATGGCGGATATCTTTTTGGCTTGTAGGGTCTCTGAGCACCGTACTCAGATTATTGCATGGTTTGCTTTTTCCGTAAAGCTTTTTTGAAATCTGACACAGAGTGTTTTCTATCCAAATCTACTAATAATACTAATAATATGCATATCTTAGCGTCTGGGCCTGAGTAGCAGGCAGTTTACTCTGGGCACCTTATTCATCCAAGCTACTCAATACTGCCCCCCAGCCATAAGAAGTTAATTGCCCAAATGCACGGCCACTGTCCTACTTTATATTGCTATAGAATTTTCACAAATGCCTTAGTATACGTAATTGCCAAACATTCTAAGAATTTATGAAAATGTGAAAATGACCATATCTATGTGCGCGCTTGTCAGAACATATTTTAAAAAGTGTCATATTCTTCCTGGGGGTGTATATGGACAGATTGTTTTATAAGATTTCCTATTGCTAAAATGTTGTCAGTTCCACTTTAAAACAATACCAAAGCGTTGTCCACCAGTGTTTCGGTAAAACGCGTGGGGATGGGGCTAGAGAAATGTAACCACTCTCAACCACTTTGGGTTCTGATGGGGTACGTCAGTTGAACTAAGCTCATTATCCATTTATAAGTTATATGTTTGAAGAATCAATGGGTACATGCAGTATAATTAATTTATAAGCCCAATCATTGATGTAGTAACTGCTGATTGCCACTTTAAATTATCCTTGTTGGACTTTATGAGCTGACTCATAGACATGACAGACAGACACACACACACACACACACACACACACACACACACACACACACACACACACACACACACACACACACACACACACACACACACACACACACACACACACACACACACACACACACACACACACACACACACACACACACACACACACACACACACACACACACACAGAGAGAGAGCCAAGGGCAAGGCCCTGCTGTTCTAAAGGTTTTAGACTGGATGAGTTTTGCCCTTTCCCTCTCCAGAGGGAGAGCAGGCACTATGTCAGTACCCGGCAGGGGGCTCAGACAGTACCCTTTACACAGTCTAGGGAAACAAGGTGGTCTCTATCTGCACGCTGTGTGACCTCACTCATAGTAAAAGAGGTCAATTATCAAGTTAAACTACTTCGGTTAGATACTGTGGTCTCTTTCCCCAGTCATGCAAGGGAGTTAAGTAGTTAGACAATGAGGGGTTGGGCAATAATGGTATATAGAGAGCTAGAGAGTAAGAGAGAGAGCAAGAGAGAACAGGAAAGCGCATGCAAAAGAGAGAGAGTGAGAGAGAGAGAAAGAGAGCATGAGAGATTGAGAGAGCGAGAGCCCCCTAAGCAAGCTTGTACTGGGGCTCTGTTCACAAACAGGCCCCACAGAGCCCCAAGACAGCAACACAATTAGACCCAACCAAATCATGAAAACAAAAAGATAATTACTTGACACATTGGAAAGAATGAACAAAAAAGCAGAGCAAACTGAATGCTATTTGGCCCTAAACTGAGAGTACACAGTGGCAGAATACCTGACCACTGTGACTGATCCAAACTTAAGGAATGTTTTGACTATGTGCAGACTCAGTGAGCATAGCCTTGCTATTCAGAAAGGCCACCATAGGCAGACCTGGCTTTCAAGAGAATGGGCTATGTGCACACCATAATTTGCAAATAAATTAATAAAAAATCCTACAATGTGATTTTCTGGATTTTTCTTCTCATTTTGTCTGTCATAGTTGAAGTGTACCTATGATGAAAATTACAGGCCTCTCATCTTTTTAAGTGGGAGAACTTGCACAATTGGTGGCTGACTAAATACTTTTTTGCCCCACTATATTTCCTTCACATTACACAGACCCACAAATAATTAGAAAACAAATCCAATTTTGATGAACTCCCATATCTATTGGGTGAAATTCCACAGTGTGCCATCACAGCAGCAAGATTTGTGACCTGTTGCCACAAGGGCAACCATTGAAGAACAAACACCATTGTAAATTTAACCCATATTTATGTTTATTTGTTTTCTCTTTTGTACTTTAACAATATGCACATTATATCACATTTGAAATGTCTTTATTCTTTTGGAACTTTTGTGAGTGTTATGTTTACTGTTCATTTGTTTTGTTTTGTTTCTTATCTATTACACTGAACATATGTTTCCCATGCCAATAAAGCCCTTAAATTGAATTGAATTGAGAGAGAGCAAGAGAGAGCGAGAGAGAGCGAGAGAGAGCGAGAGAGCGAGAGAGTGAGCGAGAGAGAGCGAGAGAGAGAGAGAGAGCGAGAGAGAGAGAGAGAGAGAGAGAAAAGAAAAGCTGGCATAACTCATACAGTGTCCGCACACACACACCATCCATCATATCAAATCATCCATGTGGAACATTAGAGAAATAACAAGCACATTGAGATGACATCACCCATTTGGTGTAGGAGAAGAAAAGGCTTCTGTTCTATGGGTGTTAAAGTAAGGATGGAAAATAAAAGAAAACTATGTAAACTCACATCCCTCCACACAGTAACACAACACACTGAAGAAACACCATCAATACCACTGCCCTGGAAAAGCCAAGGCGGTTTTGGATCTGGGGCGACAGTACTGTACGTCTAGGTCTCAGAAAGGCAGTAATGATGCATTTTCATTTTAGAAGGATCAGTATTACCAGTTTGTCTGTAGCTTACAGAAGTTTGTGTTTTTCCATTTAATGTCCAGGTTTGATATTGTCAGTTCGGTTGACCAGCAAGTCCATAACTCTGAGGTTCATAGCTTTGACATTGCAGCATTAGCAGAGTGAGGGTTCACTGCATCTTACCTCTCGCATATTTTACGAGTTGAAGAATGTTGGATGTGTCTTTTTGAGACAGATAATCAGTTACAGTAGATGAATCACCATGACCCTTCTTCAGGTTGAATCCGTCTAAGGTTTGACATAAACAAGTTTACCTTGGCTTGGTTCAGCAGGTGTTCCTTGGCATCAACCAACCGACTGTAGCTCTATGAAAGTTTGCAGCCAATTTACACTACCTGGTTTAAAGAGATGAGGTTGGCGTCCCAAGGGAAAAGGAGAATGGATCTTCAATGCACTAAGGCGAACAGAAAGCATACACTGACAGGTATCAAGACTAAGGTTGCAAAGCGAGGTTATAATATATTACTGGAAACTTTGTGCATTCACCAGTAAACTACCAGAATGTTGGTATCGTTCAAGGATTGTATGTAATTAATCACATCTAGTGGCCCTTTTCTGTACTTCAGATTATCACGTAAAATATATGAAATAGAATGATTTAGCTGTAAAACATGACCCTAAATATAAACCATCAACTTAGTGAATAACATTGGTGTTTAATATGAAGCTCTCAATGTGAAAATAAATGTTTTTTACACACTTGTTTATTTGACTATGATAATATGTGTTTGTTGTCAATGTTTTGGTGTCAAACTGGTGGTAGTTGTGAACACAGGCAATAGTTTTGTGTTGCAGCGATAATTTAAAATAATTCCATTGTTGATTTGATGTTATTGGTCATTAATTAGTCTATTTTCTGTTGAACCATATAGTCTATCTACTAGGAACTCATGGACAATATGGATACAGATATAATACATTAATACTATATATGAATACAATGTTTAAAAGTTGTTCAAGTATAAATGACCAAAGTTACGATGGCTTGAGTTTCTGCTAATTACCAATAATACTGAAGATTCCGGTAACTTTGGTAAATTACTGTTAGCTTTGCAACCCTAATTCAGACCATTATATTTGGAAAAACATTGTATCCACTTCCGTTCCCCCAGGGCATGCCAACCTTTACACAGCAAAAGAAGATAGGGAATGAGCACAAGCCCCCGACCTTAATAGCCAACGAGATGCTACTGACAGGTGAGACAGAGAAGAGAGCTGATTATTAGTGTTTACTGGTCACACAACCAACCAACTAGCAGACCAACCAACAGAACAAACAACCAACCAACCACAATGACTTTATGATGGCCACACACTTATGATCACTAAGGGCTGGTTTCCTGGGCACAGATTAAGCCTAGTCTTGGACTAAAAATGTTGTCCAGGACAAGGCTTAATAATAACCATGTTGTGTTGCTACCATGTTGTTGTTATGTTGTGTTGCTATCATGCTGTGTTGTTATGTGTTGCCGCCTTGCTATGTTGTTGTCTTAGGTCTCTCTTTATGTAGTGTTGTGTTCTCTCCTTGTGATGTGTATTTTGTCCTATATTTATATTGTATTTATTTATTATTTTAATCCCCGACCCCTGGCCCCGCAAGAGGCCTTTAAATAAAGGTTAAATAAAGGTTAGATAAAATAAAGATAAATAAATCATCTGTGTTTCAGGGAAACCGGCCCTAAATTTAATATGGCTTTGGTTCACATCTAAAATTATATTTAATATCAGAGTGGAGAGGGTATTTTAACATATTGCATCTTTAAACGCTGGCCCGGTGGTCAGTGATTTACGAGAATATCATAACGGCACTCAGTAAACCCACATGATGAATCACACAATCACTTTCTCATTAAAGATATGGCTCAGTATATCTGCTCACTCAACTATGCAGTTTACTCCTCCCGCCCCTCCTCATATGTCACATTAACATCATCTACACCACTTTTATTGCTCCAATCAGGTTTGTGTGTCCAAAACGGCACCCTAATCTATATGGGTCCTATGGGCCCTGGTAAAAAGTAGTGCACTAAATAGGGAATAGGTTACCATTTGGGATGCAGGCTGGATATTTTATAAGCACCGTAAGTAGGCTGTTGTTTGTAGTGTGTTAATTCATCCCATCCCAATAGGGAGGGACATCAATAATGCTTGACATTAAATAGCTCCCAGTTTTATAGTTTAATAGAAATTTCCATCCCAGTGATAAATCTAACGTTTTGGAATCCATTCATATCAATGCCTTCATGCATTTTTTTGCATTGACGATATTACAGATATGTTTCAGATCACTGAATGAGTTCAGGGAAGAATCTGGACTGGAAGGCTTCATTGTTTATCTGTACGCTCACTACCAGTCAGAGCCATGAAAGCTGCTAACATTAACAACAACATCAACATTTCTATTATGTTATAAATTATTTATTAATCATGTATAACCATGTAGAAGTAACCGGTAGACAATAGGGACCATAGCCTTGCAACATGCCCTCTTTTCCCCCACCATAGCTGGAACCATAGCTTTTAAATATGCCCTGTTTTATCCCACCAGAGCTGGAACCATAGCTTTCTAATATGCCCTGTTTTCCCCACCAGAGCTGGAACCATAGCTTTTAAATATGCCCTGTTTTCCCCACCATAGCTGGATCCATAGCTTTTTAATATGCACAGTTGTTTTCCCACCACAGGTTGAACCATAGCTGGAACCATAGCTTTTAAATATGCCCTGTTTTCCCCATCATAGCTGGAACCATAGCTTTTTAATATGCCCTGTTTTCCCCACCAGAGCTGGAAGTTTGAGCATAGCTTTTAAATATGCCATGTTTTCCCCACCAGAGCTGGAACCATAGCTTTTTAATATGCCTTGTTTTCCCCACCAGAGCTAGAACCATAGCTTTTTAATATGCCCTGTTTTCCCCCACCATAGCTGGAACCATAGCTTTCTAATATGCCCTGTTCTCCCCCACCATAGCTGTAACCATAACTTTTTAATATGCCCTGTTTACCCCCACCATAGCTGGATCCATAGCTTTTTAATATGCCCTGTTTTCCTCCACCATAGCTGGAACCATAGCTTTTTAATATGCCCTGTTTTCCCCACCAGAGCTGGAATCATAGCTTTTTAATATGTCCTGTTTCCCCAACCATAGCTGGAACCATAGCTTTTTAGAATTCTCATTTTTTTTCCCCACCAGAGCTGGAACCATAGCTTTTTAATATGCCCTGTTTCCCCCACCATAGCTGGAACCATACTCTTTTAAATACGCCCTGTTTTCCCCACCAGAGCTGGAACCATAGCTTTTAAATATGCCCTGTTTTCCCCCACCAGAGCTGGAACCATAGCTTTTTAATATGCCCTGTTTTCCCCCACCAGAGCTGGAACCATAGTTTTTTAATATGCCCTGTTCCCCCCACCATAGCTGAAACCATAGCTTTTAAATATGCCTTGTTGTCCCCCACCAGAGCTGGAACCATAGCTTTTTAATATGCTCTCTTTTCCCCCACCATAGCTGTAACCATAGCATTTTAATATGCCCTGTTTACCCCCACCATAGCTGGAACCATAGCTTTTAATATGCCATGTATTCCCCACCATAGCTGGAACCATAGCTTTTTAATATGCCCTGTTTTCCCCCACCAGAGCTGGAACCATAGTTTTTTAATATGCCCTGTTCCCCCCACCATAGCTGGAACCATAGCTTTTAAATATGCCTTGTTGTCCCCCACCAGAGCTGGAACCATAGCTTTTTAATATGCTCTCTTTTCCCCCACCATAGCTGTAACCATAGCATTTTAATATGCCCTGTTTACCCCCACCATAGCTGGATCCATAGCTTTTTAATATGCCCTGTTTTCCTCCACCATAGCTGGAACCATAGCTTTTTAATATGCCCTGTTTTCCCCCACCATAGCTGGATCCATAGCTTTTTAATATGCCCTGTTTTCCCCCACCAGAGCTGGAACCATAGCTTTCTAATATGCCCTGTTTTCCACCACCATAGCTGGAACCATAGCTTTTTAATATGCCCTGTTTACCCCCACCAGAGCTGGAACCATAGCTTTTTAATATGCCCTGTTTTCCCCCACCATAGCTGGAACCATAGCTTTTTAAAAGTCTAATTTTTTCACCCACCAGAGCTGGAACCATTGTTTTTTAATATGCCATGTTTTCCCCCACCAGAGCTGGAACCATAGCTTTTTAATATGCCCTGTTTTCCCCCACCAGAGCTGGAACCATAGTTTTTTAATATGCCCTATTCCCCCCACCATAGCTGGAACCATAGCTTTTAAATATGCCTTGTTGTCCCCCACCAGAGCTGGAACCATAGCTTTTTAATATGCCTTGTTTTCCCCCACCATAGCTGGAACCATAGCTTTTTAATATGCCTTGTTTTCCCCCACCAGAGCTGGAACCATAGCTTTTAATATGCCATGTATTCCCCCACCATAGCTGGAACCATAGCTTTCTAATATGCCCTGTTTTCCCCCCACCAGAGCTGGAACCATAGTTTTTTAATATGCCCTGTTCCCCCCACCATAGCTGGAACCATAGCTTTTAAATATGCCTTGTTGTCCCCCACCAGAGCTGGAACCATAGCTTTTTAATATGCTCTCTTTTCCCCCACCATAGCTGTAACCATAGCATTTTAATATGCCCTGTTTACCCCCACCATAGCTGGATCCATAGCTTTTTAATATGCCCTGTTTTCCTCCACCATAGCTGGAACCATAGCTTTTTAATATGCCCTGTTTTCCCCCACCATAGCTGGATCCATAGCTTTTTAATATGCCCTGTTTTCCCCCACCAGAGCTGGAACCATAGCTTTCTAATATGCCCTGTTTTCCACCACCATAGCTGGAACCATAGCTTTTTAATATGCCCTGTTTACCCCCACCAGAGCTGGAACCATAGCTTTTTAATATGCCCTGTTTTCCCCCACCAGAGCTGGAACCATAGCTTTTTAATATGCCCTGTTTCCCCCACCATAGCTGGAACCAAAGCTTTTTAATATGCCCTGTTTTCCCCCACCAGAGCTGGAACCATAGTTTTTTAATATGCCCTGTTTTCCCCCACCATAGCTGGAACCATAGCTTTTTAAAATGCTAATTTTTCCCCCACCAGAGCTGGAACCATAGCTTTTAAATATGCCCTGTTTACCCCCACCATAGCTGTATCCATAGCTTTTTAATATGCCCTGTTTTCCTCCACCATAGCTGGATCCATAGCTTTTTAATATGCCCTGTTTTCCTCCGCCATAGCTGGATCCATAGCTTTTAATATGCCCTGTTTTCCTCCACCATAGCTGGATCCATAGCTTTTAATATGCCCTGTTTTCCTCCGCCATAGCTGGATCCATAGCTTTTTAAAATGCTAATTTTTCCCCACCAGAGCTGGAACCATAGCTTTTAAATATGCCCTGTTTTCCTCCACCATAGCTGGAACCATAGCTTTTTAAAATGCTAATTTTTCCCCACCAGAGCTGGAACCATAGCTTTTAAATATGCCCTGTTTTCCCCCACCATAGCTCGAACCATAGCTTTTTAATATGCCCTGTTTTCCTCCACCATAGCTGGAACCATAGCTTTCTATTATGCCCTGTTTTCGTCCACCATAGCTGGATCCATAGCTTTTTAATATGCCCTGTTTTCCTCCACCATAGCTGGAACCATAGCTTTTTAATATGCCCTGTTTTCCTCCGCCATAGCTGGAACCATAGCTTTTTAATATGCCCTGTTTTCCTCCACCATAGCTGGATCCATAGCTTTTTAATATGCTCTGTTTTCCTCCGCCATAGCTGGATCCATAGCTTTTTAATATGCCCTGTTTTCCTCCACCATAGCTGGATCCATAGCTTTTTAATATGCCCTGTTTTCCCCTACCATAGCTGGAACCATAGCTTTTTAAAATTCTAATTTTTCCCCCACCAGAGCTGGAACCATTGTTTTTTAATATGCCCTGTTTTCCCCACCATAGCTTTTTAAAATTCTCATTTTTCCCCACCAGAGCTGGAACCATAGTTTTTTAATATGCCCTGTTTTCCCCCACCATAGCTGGAACCATAGCTTTTTAATATGCCCTGTTTTCCCACACCATAGCTGGAACAATAGCTTTTTAAAATTATCATTTTTCCCCCACCAGAGCTGGAACCATTGTTTTTTAATGTGCCATGTTTTCCCCCACCAGAGCTGGAATCATAGCTTTCTAATATGCCCTGTTTTCCACCACCATAGCTGGAACAATAGCTTTTTAATATGCCCTGTTTACCCCCACCAGAGCTGGAACCATAGCTTTTTAATATGCCCTGTTTTCCCCCACCATAGCTGGAACCATAGCTTTTAATATGCCCTGTTTTCCACCACCATAGCTGGAACCATAGTTTTTTAATATGCCCTGTTTACCCCCACCAGAGCTGGAACCATAGCTTTTTAATATGCCCTGTTTTCCCCCACCATAGCTGGAACCATAGCTTTTTAAAAGTCTATTTTTTTCCCCCACCAGAGCTGGAACCATTGTTTTTTAATATGCCATGTTTTCCCCCACCAGAGCTGGAATCATAGCTTTTTAATATGCCCTGTTTCCCCCACCATAGCTGGAACCAAAGCTTTTTAATATGCCCTGTTTTTCCCCACCATAGCTGGAACCAAAGCTTTTTAATATGCCCTGTTTTCCCCCACCATAGCTGGAACCATAGCTTTTTAAAAGTCAATTTTTTCCCCACCAGAGCTGGAACCATTGTTTTTTAATATGCCATGTTTTCCCCCACCAGAGCTGGAATCATAGCTTTTTAATATGCCCTGTTTTCCCCCACCAGAGCTGGAACCATAGCTTTCTAATATGCCCTGTTTTCCACCACCATAGCTGGAACCATAGTTTTTTAATATGCCCTGTTTACCCCCACCAGAGCTGGAACCATAGCTTTTTAATATGCCCTGTTTTCCCCCACCATAGCTGGAACCATAGCTTTTTAAAAGTCTATTTTTTTCCCCCACCAGAGCTGGAACCATTGTTTTTTAATATGACATGTTTTCCCCCACCAGAGCTGGAATCATAGCTTTTTAATATGCCCTGTTTCCCCCACCATAGCTGGAACCAAAGCTTTTTAATATGCCCTGTTTTCCCCACCATAGCTGGAACCAAAGCTTTTTAATATGCCCTGTTTTCCCCCACCAGAGCTGGAACCATAGCTTTTTAATATGCCCTGTTTCCCCCACCATAGCTGGAACCATAGCTTTTTAAAATGCTACTTTTTCCCCCACCAGAGCTGGAACCATAGCTTTTAAATATGCCCTGTTTTCCCCCACCATAGCTCGAACCATAGCTTTCTAATATGCCCTGTTTTCCTCCACCATAGCTGGAACCATAGCTTTTTAATATGCCCTGTTTTCCTCCACCATAGCTGGAACCATAGCTTTTTAATATGCCCTGTTTTCCTCCACCATAGCTGGATCCATAGCTTTTTAATATGCCCTGTTTTCCTCCACCATAGCTGGATCCATAGCTTTTTAATATGCTCTGTTTTCCTCCGCAATAGCTGGATCCATAGCTTTTTAATATGCCCTGTTTTCCCCTACCATAGCTGGAACCATAGCTTTTTAAAATTCTAATTTTTCCCCCACCAGAGCTGGAACCATTGTTTTTTAATATGCCCTGTTTTCCCCCACCATAGCTGGAACCAAAGCTTTTTAATATGCCCTGTTTCCCCCACCATAGCTGGAACCAAAGCGTTTTAATATGCCTTGTTTTTCCGCACCATAGCTGGAACCATAGCTTTTTAATATGCCCTGTTTTCCACCACCATAGCTGGAACCATAGTTGGAACCATAGCTTTTTAATATGCCCTGTTTTCCCCCACCATAGCTGGAACCATAGTTGGAACCATAGCTTTTTAATATGCCCTGTTTTCCCCCACCATAGCTGGAACCATAGTTGGAACCATAGCTTTTTAACATGCCCTGTTTTCCCCCACCATAGCTTTTTAAAATTCTCATTTTTCCCCCACCAGAGCTGGAACCGTTGTATTTTAATGTGCCATGTTTTCCCCCACCAGAGCTGGAATCATAGCTTTTTAATATGCCCTGTTTTCCCCCACCATAGCTGGAACCATAGCTTTTAAAATTATCATTTTTCCCCACCAGAGCTGGAACCATTGTTTTTAATGTGCCATGTTTTCCCCCACCAGAGCTGGAATCATAGCTTTTTAATATGCCCTGTTTTCCCCACCAGAGCTGGAACCATTGCTTTTTTAATATTCCCTGTTTTCCCCACCATAGCTGGAACCATAGCTTTTAAATATGCCCTGTTTTATCCCACCAGAGCTGGAACCATAGCTTTTTAATATGCTCTCTTTTCCCCCACCAGAGCTGTAACCATAGCATTTTAATATGCCTTGTTTTCCCCCACCATAGCTGGAACCATAGCTTTTTAATATGCCCTGTTTTCCCCCACCATAGCTGGAACCATAGCTTTTTAATATGCCCTGTTTTCCCCCACCATAGTTGGAACCATAGCTGGAACCATAGCTTTTTAATATGCCCTGTTTTCCCCCACCATAGCTGGAACCATAGTTGGAACCATAGCTTTTTAACATGCCCTGTTTTCCCCCACCATAGCTTTTTAAAATTCTCATTTTTCCCCCACCAGAGCTGGAACCGTTGTATTTTAATGTGCCATGTTTTCCCCCACCAGAGCTGGAATCATAGCTTTTTAATATGCCCTGTTTTCCCCCACCATAGCTGGAACCATAGCTTTTTAAAATTATCATTTTTCCCCCACCAGAGCTGGAACCATTGTTTTTTAATGTGCCATGTTTTCCCCCACCAGAGCTGGAATCATAGCTTTTAAATATGCCCTGTTTTCCCCCACCAGAGCTGGAACCATTGCTTTTTAATATTCCCTGTTTTCCCCCACCATAGCTGGAACCATAGCTTTTTAATATGCCCTGTTTTCCCCCACCATAGCTGGAACCATAGCTTTTTAATATGCCCTGTTTTCCCCCACCAGAGCTGTAACCATAGCATTTTAATATGCCCTGTTTTCCTCCACCATAGCTGGAACCATAGCTTTTTAATATGCCCTGTTTTCCCCCACCATAGCTGGAACCATAGCATTTTAATATGCCCTGTTTTCCCCCACCATAGCTGGAACCATAGCTTTTTAATATGCCCTGTTTTCCCCACCATAGCTGGAACCATAGCTTTTTAAATGCCCTTTTTCCCCACCAGAGCTGGAACCATTGTTTTTAATATGCCATGTTTTCCCCACCAGAGCTGGAATCATAGCTTTTTAATATGCCCTGTTTTCCCCACCATAGCTGGAACCAAAGCTTTTTAATATGCCCTGTTTTCCCCCACCAGAGCTGGAACCATAGCTTTTTAATATGCCCTGTTTCCCCACCATAGCTGGAACCAAAGCTTTTTAATATGCCCTGTTTTCCCCACCAGAGCTGGAACCATAGCTTTTAATATGCCCTGTTTTCCCCCACCATAGCTGGAACCATAGCTTTTTAAAATGCTCATTTTTTCCCCACCAGAGCTGGAACCATTGTTTTTTAATGTGTCATGTTTTCCCCACCAGAGCTGGAACCATAGCTTTTAAATATGCCCTGTTTTCCCCACCAGAGCTGGAACCATAGCTTTTAAATATTCCCTGTTTTCCCCACCATAGTTGGAACCATAGCTTTTTAATATGCCCTGTTTTATCCCACCAGAGCTGGAAACATAGCTTTTTAATATGCCCTGTTTACCCCCACCATAGCTGTATCCATAGCTTTTTAATATGCCCTGTTTTCCTCCACCATAGCTGGATCCATAGCTTTTTAATATGCCCTGTTTTCCCCACCATAGCTGGATCCATAGCTTGTTAATATGCCCTGTTTTCCCCACCATAGCTGGAACCATAGCTTTTTAAAATTCCCTTTTTCCCCCACCAGAGCTGGAACCATTGTTTTTTAATATGCCATGTTTTCCCCCACCATAGCTGGAACCATAGCTTTTTAATATGCCCTGTTTCCCCACCATAGCTGGAAGCAAAGCTTTTTATATGCCCTGTTTTCCCCACCATAGCTGGAACCATAGCTTTTTAATATGCCCTGTTTTCCCCACCATAGCTGGAACCAAAGCTTTTAATATGCCCTGTTTTCCCCACCATAGCTGGAACCATGGCTTTTTAATATGCCCTGTTTTCCCCACCATAGCTGGAACCATAGCTTTTTAATATGCCCTGTTTTCCCCCACCAGAGCTGGAACCATAGCTTTTTAATATGCCCTGTTTTCCCCACCATAGCTGGAACCATAGCTTTTTAATATGCCCTGTTTTCCCCACCATAGCTGTAACCATAGCATTTTAATATGCCCTGTTTTCCCCCACCATAGCTGGAACCATAGCTTTTAATATGCCCTGTTTTCCCCCACCATAGCTGGAACCATAGCTTTTAAATGCCCTTTTTCCCCACCAGAGCTGGAACCATTGTTTTTTAATATGCCATGTTTTCCCCACCAGAGCTGGAATCATAGCTTTTTAATATGCCCTGTTTCCCCACCATAGCTGGAACCAAAGCTTTTAATATGCCCTGTTTTCCCCCACCAGAGCTGGAACCATAGCTTTTTAATATGCCCTGTTTTCCCCACCATAGCTGGAACCAAAGCTTTTTAATATGCCCTGTTTTCCCCCACCAGAGCTGGAACCATAGTTTTTTAATATGCCCTGTTTTCCCCACCATAGCTGGAACCATAGCTTTTAAAATGCCCTTTTTCCCCCACCAGAGCTGGAACCATAGCTTTTTAATATGCCCTGTTTTCCCCACCATAGCTGGAACCAAAGCTTTTTAATATGCCCTGTTTTCCCCACCAGAGCTGGAACCATAGCTTTTTAATATGCCCTGTTTTCCCCCACCATAGCTGGAACCATAGCTTTTTAATATGCCCTGTTTTCCCCCACCATAGCTGGAACCATTTTTCCCCCAGAGCTTTTAATAATGCCCATGTTTTCCCCACCAGAGCTGGAACCATAGCTTTTTAATATGCCCTGTTTTCCCCCACCATAGCTGGAACCATAGCTTTTTAAAATTATCATTTTTCCCCACCAGAGCTGGAACCATTGTTTTTTAATGTGCCATGTTTTCCCCACCAGAGCTGGAACCATAGCTTTTAAATATGCCCTGTTTTCCCCACCAGAGCTGGAACCATTGCTTTTTAATATGCCCTGTTTTCCCCACCATAGCTGGAACCATAGCTTTTAAATATGCCCTGTTTTATCCCACCAGAGCTGGAACCATAGCTTTTTAATATGCCCTGTTTTCCCCCACCAGAGCTGGAACCATAGCATTTTAATATGCCCTGTTTTCCCCCACCATAGCTGGAACCATAGCTTTTTAATATGCCCTGTTTTCCCCCACCATAGCTGGAACCATAGCTTTTAATATGCCCTGTTTTCCCCACCATAGCTGGAACCATAGCTTTTAATATGCCCTGTTTTCCCCCACCATAGCTGGAACCATAGTTGGAACTTTTTAATATGCCCTGTTTTCCCCACCATGCTTTTTTAAATTCTCATTTTTCCCCCACCAGAGCTGGAACCATAGTATTTTAATATGCCCTGTTTTCCCCACCAGAGCTGGAACCATAGCTTTTAATATGCCCTGTTTTCCCCACCATAGCTGGAACCATAGCTTTTTAAAATTATCATTTTTCCCCCACCAGAGCTGGAACCATTGTTTTTAATGTGCCCTGTTTTCCCCACCAGAGCTGGAATCATAGCTTTTAAATATGCCCTGTTTTCCCCCACCAGAGCTGGAACCATTGCTTTTTTAATATTCCCTGTTTTCCCCCACCATAGCTGGAACCATAGCTTTTAAATATGCCCTGTTTTATCCCACCAGAGCTGGAACCATAGCTTTTTAATATGCTCTGTTTTCCCCCACCAGAGCTGTAACCATAGCATTTTAATATGCCCTGTTTTCCCCACCATAGCTGGAACCATAGCTTTTTAATATGCCCTGTTTTCCCCACCATAGCTGGAACCATAGCTTTTTAATATGCCCTGTTTTCCCCACCATAGCTGGAACCATAGCTTTTAATATGCCCTGTTTTCCCCCACCATAGCTGGAACCATAGCTTTTGAAATTCTAATTTTTCCCCACCAGAGCTGGAACCATTGTTTTTAATATGCCATGTTTTCCCCACCAGAGCTGGAATCATAGCTTTTTAATATGCCCTGTTTCCCCCACCAGAGCTGGAACCATAGTTTTTTAATATGCCCTGTTTTCCCCCACCAGAGCTGGAACCATAGCTTTTTAATATGCCCTGTTTCCCCCACCATAGCTGGAACCAAAGCTTTTTAATATGCCCTGTTTTCCCCCACCAGAGCTGGAACCATAGCTTTTTAATATGCCCTGTGTTCCACCACCATAGCTGGAACCATAGCTTTTTAAAATTCTCATTTTTTCCCCCACCAGAGCTGGAACCATTGTTTTTTAATGTGTCATGTTTTCCCCCACCAGAGCTGGAATCATAGCTTTTAAATATGTCCTGTTTTCCCCCACCAGAGCTGGAACCATAGCTTTTAAATATTCCTTGTTTTCCCCCACCATAGTTGGAACCATAGCTTTTTAATATGCCCTGTTTTATCCCACCAGAGCTGGAACCATAGCTTTTTAATATGCCCTGTTTACCCCCACCATAGCTGTATCCATAGCTTTTTAATATGCCCTGTTTTCCTCCACCATAGCTGGATCCATAGCTTTTTAATATGCCCTGTTTTCCCCCACCATAGCTGGATCCATAGCTTGTTAATATGCCCTGTTTTCCCCCACCATAGCTGGAACTAGCTTTTTAAAATTCTAATTTTTCCCCCACCAGAGCTGGAACCATAGCTTTTTAATATGCCATGTTTTCCCCCACCATAGCTGGAACCATAGCTTTTTAATATGCCCTGTTTCCCCCACCATAGCTGGAAGCAAAGCTTTTTTATATGCCCTGTTTTCCCCCACCATAGCTGGAACCATAGCTTTTTAATATGCCCTGTTTCCCCCACCATAGCTGGAAGCAAAGCTTTTTAATATGCCCTGTTTTCCCCCACCATAGCTGGAACCATGGCTTTTTAATATGCCCTGTTTCCCCCACCATAGCTGGAAGCAAAGCTTTTTAATATGCCCTGTTTTCCCCACCAGAGCTGGAACCATAGCTTTTTAATATGCCCTGTTTTCCCCCACCATAGCTGGAACCATAGCTTTTTAATATGCCCTGTTTTCCCCCACCATAGCTGGAACCATAGCTTTTTAATATGCCCTGTTTTCCCCCACCATAGCTGGAACCATAGCTTTTTAATATGCCCTGTTTTCCCCCACCATAGCTGGAACCATAGCTTTTTGAAATTCTAATTTTTCCCCCACCAGAGCTGGAACCATTGTTTTTTAATATGCCATGTTTTCCCCCACCAGAGCTGGAATCATAGCTTTTTAATATGCCCTGTTTCCCCCACCATAGCTGGAACCAAAGCTTTTTAATATGCCCTGTTTTCCCCCACCAGAGCTGGAACCATAGCTTTTTAATATGCCCTGTTTCCCCCACCATAGCTGGAACCAAAGCTTTTTAATATGCCCTGTTTTCCCCCACCAGAGCTGGAACCATAGTTTTTAATATGCCCTGTTTTCCCCCACCATAGCTGGAACCATAGCTTTTTAAAATGCTAATTTTTCCCCCACCAGAGCTGGAACCATAGCTTTTTAATATGCCCTGTTTCCCCCACCATAGCTGGAACCAAAGCTTTTTAATATGCCCTGTTTTCCCCCACCAGAGCTGGAACCATAGCTTTCTAATATGCCCTGTTTTCCACCACCATAGCTGGAACCATAGCTTTTTAAAATTCTAATTTTTTCCCCCACCAGAGCTGGAACCATTGTTTTTTAATTTGTCATGTTTTCCCCCACCAGAGCTGGAACCATAGCTTTTAAATATGTCCTGTTTTCCCCCACCAGAGCTGGAACCATAGCTTTTAAATATTCCTTGTTTTCCCCCACCATAGTTGGAACCATAGCTTTTTAATATGCCCTGTTTTATCCCACCAGAGCTGGAAACATAGCTTTTTAATATGCCCTGTTTACCCCCACCATAGCTGTATCCATAGCTTTTTAATATGCCCTGTTTTCCTCCACCATAGCTGGATCCATAGCTTTTTAATATGCCCTGTTTTCCCCCACCATAGCTGGATCCATAGCTTGTTAATATGCCCTGTTTTCCCCCACCATAGCTGGAACCATAGCTTTTTAAAATTCTAATTTTTCCCCCACCAGAGCTGGAACCATTGTTTTTTAATATGCCATGTTTTCCCCCACCATAGCTGGAACCATAGCTTTTTAATATGCCCTGTTTCCCCCACCATAGCTGGAACCAAAGCTTTTTAATATGCCCTGTTTTCCCCCACCATAGCTGGAACCATAGCTTTTTAATATGCCCTGTTTCCCCCACCATAGCTGGAAGCAAAGCTTTTTAATATGCCCTGTTTTCCCCACCATAGCTGGAACCATGGCTTTTTAATATGCCCTGTTTCCCCCACCATAGCTGGAAGCAAAGCTTTTTAATATGCCGTGTTTTCCCCACCAGAGCTGGAACCACAGCTTTTAATATGCCCTGTTTTCCCCCACCATAGCTGGAACCATAGTTTTTAATATGCCCTGTTTTCCCCTCCATAGCTGGAACCATAGTTTTTTAATATGCCCTGTTTTCCCCACCATAGCTGGAACCATAGCTTTTTAATATGCCCTGTTTTCCCCACCATAGCTGGAACCATAGTTTTAAAATATTCCCTGTTTTCCCCCACCATAGCTGGAACCATAGCTTTTTAATATGCCCTGTTTCCCCCACCATAGCTGGAAGCAAAGCTTTTTAATATGCCCTGTTTTCCCCCACCATAGCTGGAAGCAAAGCTTTTAATATGCCCTGTTTTTCCCCACCATAGCTGGAACCATAGTTGGAACCATAGCTTTTTAATATGCCCTGTTTTCCCCCACCAGAGCTGGAACCACAGCTTTTAATATGCCCTGTTTTCCCCCCACCATAGCTGGAACCATAGTTTTTTAATATGCCCTGTTTTTCCCCTCCATAGCTGGAACCATAGTTTTTTAATATGCCCTGTTTTCCCCCACCATAGCTGGAACCATAGCTTTTTAATATGCCCTGTTTTCCCCCACCATAGCTGGAACCATAGTTTTTTAATATGCCCTGTTTTCCCCCACCAGAGCTGGAACCACAGCTTTTAATATGCCCTGTTTTCCCCCACCATAGCTGGAACCATAGTTTTTTAATATGCCCTGTTTTTCCCCTCTATAGCTGGAACCATAGTTTTTAATATGCCCTGTTTTCCCCCACTATAGCCTATACCATAGCTTTTTAATATGCCCTGTTTTCCCCCACCAGAGCTGGAACCATAGCTTTTTAATATGCCCTGTTTTCCCCCACCATAGCTGGAACCATAGCTTTCTAATATGCCCTGTTTTCCGCCACCAGAGCTGGAACCATAGCTTTCTAATATTCCCTGTTTTCCCCCACCATAGCTGGATCCATAGCTTTTTAATATGCCCATTTTTCCTCCACCATAGCTGGAACCATAGCTTTTTAAAATGCTCTCTTTTCCCCCACCAGAGCTGGAACCATAGCTTTCTAATATGCCCTGTTTTCCCCCACCAGAGCTGGAACCATAGCTTTCTAAAATGGCCTGTTTTCCCCCACCAGAGCTGGAACCATAGCTTTTAAATATGCCCTGTTTCATCCCACCAGAGCTGGAACCATAGCTTTTTAATATGCCCTGTTTACCCCCACCATAGCTGGATCCATAGCTTTTTAATATGCCCTGTTTTCCTCCACCATAGCTGGAACCATAGCTTTTTAATATGCCCTGTTTTCCCCCACCAGAGCTGGAAACGTAGCTTTTTAATATGCCTTGTTTTCCCCTACCAGAGCTGGAACCATAGCTTTTTAATATGCCCTGTTTTCCCCCACCATAGCTGGAACCATAGCTTTCTAATATGCCCTGTTTTCCCCCACCAGAGCTGGAACCACAGCTTTTAATATGCCCTGTTTTCCCCCACCATAACTGGAACCATAGTTTTTTAATATGCCCTGTTTTCCCCCACTATAGCTGGAACCATAGCTTTTTAATATGCCCTGTTTTTCCCCACCATAGCTGGAACCATAGCTTTTTAATATGCCCTGTTTTCCCCCACCAGAGCTGGAACCATAGCTTTTTAATATGCCCTGTTTTCCCCACCATAGCTGGAACCAAAGCTTTTTAATATGCCCTGTTTTCCCCCACCAGAGCTGGAACCATAGTTTTTTAATATGCCCTGTTTTCCCCCACCATAGCTGCTTTTTAAAATGCTAATTTTTCCCCACCAGAGCTGGAACCATTGTTTTTAATGTGCCATGTTTTCCCCACCAGAGCTGGAAATCTTAGCTTTTTAATATGCCCTGTTTTCCCCACCAGAGCTGGAACCATAGCTTTTAATATGCCCTGTTTTCCCCACCACAGCTTTTTTTAAATGCCCTTTTTCCCCCACCAGAGCTGGAACCATAGCTTTTAAATATTCCTTGTTTTCCCCCACCATAGCTGGAACCATAGCTTTTTAATATGCCCTGTTTTATCCCACCAGAGCTGGAACCATAGCTTTTTAATATGCCCTGTTTACCCCCACCATAGCTGTATCCATAGCTTTTTAATATGCCCTGTTTTCCCCACCATAGCTGGATCCATAGCTTTTTAATATGCCCTGTTTTCCCCACCATAGCTGGATCCATAGCTTTTTAATATGCCCTGTTTTCCCCCACCATAGCTGGAACCATAGCTTTTTAAAATTCTCATTTTTCCCCCACCAGAGCTGGAACCATTGTTTTTTAATATGCCATGTTTTCCCCCACCAGAGCTGGAATCATAGCTTTTTAATATGCCCTGTTTTCCCCCACCATAGCTGGAACCAAAGCTTTTTAATATGCCCTGTTTCCCCCATCATAGCTGGAACCAAAGCTTTTTAATATGCCCTGTTTTTCCCCACCATAGCTGGAACCATAGCTTTTTAATATGCCCTGTTTCCCCCACCATAGCTGGAACCAAAGCTTTTTTATATGCCCTGTTTTCCCCCACCATAGCTGGAACCATAGTTGGAACCATAGCTTTTTAATATGCCCTGTTTTCCCCCACCAGAGCTGGAACCACAGCTTTTAATATGCCCTGTTTTCCCCCACCATAGCTGGAACCATATTTTTTAATATGCCCTGTTTTCCCCCACCATAGCTGGAACCATACCTTTTATAAATGCTCTCTTTTCCCCTACCATAGATGGAACCATAGCTTTTTAATATGCCCTGTTTACCCCCACCATAGCTGGAACCATAGTTGGAACCATAGCTTTTTAATATGCCCTGTTTTCCCCCACCATAGTTGGAACCATAGCTTTTTAATATGCCCTGTTTTATCCCACCAGAGCTGGAACCATAGCTTTTTAATATGCCCTGTTTACCCCCACCATAGCTGTATCCATAGCTTTTTAATATGCCCTGTTTTCCTCCACCATAGCTGGATCCATAGCTTTTTAATATGCCCTGTTTTCCTCCACCATAGCTGGATCCATAGCTTTTAATATGCCCTGTTTTCCCCACCATAGCTGGATCCATAGCTTGTTAATATGCCCTGTTTTCCCCCACCATAGCTGGAACCATAGCTTTTTAAAATTCTCATTTTTCCCCCACCAGAGCTGGAACCATTGTTTTTTAATATGCCCCCCCACCAGAGCTGGAATCATAGCTTTTAATATGCCCTGTTTCCCCCACCATAGCTGGAACCAAAGCTTTTTAATATGCCCTGTTTTCCCCATCATAGCTGGAACCAAAGCTTTTTAATATGCCCTGTTTTTCCCCACCATAGCTGGAACCATAGCTTTTTAATATGCCCTGTTTTCCCCCACCATAGCTGGAACCAAAGCTTTTTATATGCCCTGTTTTCCCCCACCATAGCTGGAACCATAGTTGGAACCATAGCTTTTTAATATGCCCTGTTTTCCCCCACCAGAGCTGGAACCAAAGCTTTTAATATGCCCTGTTTTCCCCCACCATAGCTGGAACCATATTTTTTAATATGCCCTGTTTTCCCCCACCATAGCTGGAACCATACCTTTTAAAATGCTCTCTTTTCCCCTACCATAGATGGAACCATAGCTTTTTAATATGCCCTGTTTACCCCCACCATAGCTGGAACCATAGTTGGAACCATAGCTTTTAATATGCCCTGTTTTCCCCACCAGAGCTGGAACCATTGTTTTTTAATGTGTCATGTTTTCCCCCACCAGAGCTGGAACCATAGCTTTTTAATATGCCCTGTTTACCCCCACCATAGCTGTATCCATAGCTTTTTAATATGCCCTGTTTTCCTCCACCATAGCTGGATCCATAGCTTTTTAATATGCCCTGTTTTCCCCACCATAGCTGGATCCATAGCTTTTTAATATGCCCTGTTTTCCCCCACCATAGCTGGAACCATAGCTTTTTAAAATTCTAATTTTTCCCCCACCAGAGCTGGAACCATTGTTTTTTAATATGCCATGTTTTCCCCCACCATAGCTGGAACCATAGCTTTTTAATATGCCCTGTTTCCCCCACCATAGCTGGAAGCAAAGCTTTTTAATATGCCCTGTTTTCCCCCACCATAGCTGGAACCATAGCTTTTTAATATGCCCTGTTTCCCCCACCATAGCTGGAAGCAAAGCTTTTTAATATGCCCTGTTTTCCCCCACCATAGCTGGAACCATAGCTTTTTAATATGCCCTGTTTCCCCCACCATAGCTGGAAGCAAAGCTTTCTCATATGCCCTGTTTTTCCCCACCATAGCTGGAACCATAGTTGGAACCATAGCTTTTTAATATGCCCTGTTTTCCCCCACCAGAGCTGGAACCACAGCTTTTAATATGCCCTGTTTTCCCCCCACCATAGCTGGAACCATAGTTTTTTAATATGCCCTGTTTTTCCCCTCCATAGCTGGAACCATAGTTTTTTAATATGCCCTGTTTTCCCCCACCATAGATGGAACCATAGCTTTTTAATATACCCTGTTTACCCCCACCATAGCTGGAACCATAGTTTTAAAATATTCCCTGTTTTCCCCCACCAGAGCTGGAACCACAGCTTTTAATATGCCCTGTTTTCCCCCACCATAGCTGGAACCATAGTTTTTTAATATGCCCTGTTTTCCCCTCTATAGCTGGAACCATAGTTTTTTAATATGCCCTGTTTTCCCCCACTATAGCCTATACCATAGCTTTTTAATATGCCCTGTTTTCCCCCACCAGAGCTGGAACCATAGCTTTTTAATATGCCCTGTTTTCCCCCACCATAGCTGGCACCATAGCTTTCTAATATGCCCTGTTTTCCCCACCAGAGCTGGAACCATAGCTTTTTAATATGCCCTGTTTTCCCCCACCATAGCTGGAACCATAGCTTTTTAATATGCCTTGTTCTCCCCCACCATAGCTGGAACCATAGTTTTAAAATATTCCCTGTTTTCCCCCACCATAGCTGGATCCATAGCTTTTTAATATGCCCATTTTTCCTCCACCATAGCTGGAACCATAGCTTTTTAATATGTCTTGTTCTCCCCCACCATAGCTGGAACCATAGTTTTAAAATATTCCCTGTTTTCCCCCACCATAGCTGGATCCATAGCTTTTTAATATGCCCATTTTTCCTCCACCATAGCTGGAACCATAGCTTTCAATATGCCCTGTTTTCCGCCACCAGAGCTGGAACCATAGCTTTTAATATGCCCTGTTTTCCCCCACCATAGCTGGAACCATAGCTTTTTAATATGCCTTGTTCTCCCCCACCATAGCTGGAACCATAGTTTTAAAATATTCCCTGTTTTCCCCCACCATAGCTGGATCCATAGCTTTTAATATGCCCATTTTTCCTCCACCATAGCTGGAACCATAGCTTTTTAAAATGCTCTCTTTTCCCCCACCAGAGCTGGAACCATAGCTTTTAATATGCCCTGTTTTCCCCCACCAGAGCTGGAACCATAGCTTTTTAAAATGGCCTGTTTTCCCCCACCAGAGCTGGAACCATAGCTTTTAAATATGCCCTGTTTCATCCCACCAGAGCTGGAACCATAGCTTTTTAATATGCCCTGTTTACCCCCACCATAGCTGGATCCATAGCTTTTTAATATGCCCTGTTTTCCCCACCATAGCTGGAACCATAGCTTTTTAATATGCCCTGTTTTCCCCACCAGAGCTGGAAACATAGCTTTGAAATATTCCTTGTTTTCCCCCACAATAGCTGGAACCATAGCTTTTTAAAATGCTCATTTTTCCCCCACCAGAGCTGGAACCATTGTTTTTTAATATGCCATGTTTTCCCCCACCAGAGCTGGAACCATAGCTTTTTAATATGCCCTGTTTCCCCCCCACCATAGCTGGAACCAAAGCTTTTTAATATGCCCTGTTTTCCCCATCATAGCTGGAACCAAAGCTTTTTAATATGCCCTGTTTTCCCCACCATAGCTGGAACCATAGCTTTTTAATATGCCCTGTTTTCCCCACCATAGCTGGAACCAAAGCTTTTTATATGCCCTGTTTTCCCCCACCATAGCTGGAACCATAGTTGGAACCATAGCTTTTTAATATGCCCTGTTTTCCCCACCAGAGCTGGAACCACAGCTTTTAATATGCCCTGTTTTCCCCACCATAGCTGGAACCATATTTTTTAATATGCCCTGTTTTCCCCCACCATAGCTGGAACCATACCTTTTAAAATGCTCCTTTTCCCCTACCATAGATGGAACCATAGCTTTTTAATATGCCCTGTTTACCCCCACCATAGCTGGAACCATAGTTGGAACCATTTTTTAATATGCCCTGTTTTCCCCCACCAGAGCTGGAACCATTGTTTTTAATGTGTCATGTTTTCCCCACCAGAGCTGGAACCATAGCTTTTTAATATGCCCTGTTTACCCCCACCATAGCTGGATCCATAGCTTTTTAATATGCCCTGTTTACCCCCACCATAGCTGTATCCATAGCTTTTTAATATGCCCTGTTTTCCCCACCATAGCTGGATCCATAGCTTTTAATATGCCCTGTTTTCCCCACCATAGCTGGATCCATAGCTTGTTAATATGCCCTGTTTTCCCCCACCATAGCTGGAACCATAGCTTTTTAAAATTCTCATTTTTCCCCACCAGAGCTGGAACCATTGTTTTTTAATATGCCATGTTTTCCCCACCAGAGCTGGAATCATAGCTTTTTAATATGCCCTGTTTCCCCCACCATAGCTGGAACCAAAGCTTTTTAATATGCCCTGTTTTCCCCATCATAGCTGGAACCAAGCTTTTTAATATGCCCTGTTTTTCCCCACCATAGCTGGAACCATAGCTTTTTAATATGCCCTGTTTCCCCCACCATAGCTGGAACCAAAGCTTTTTTATATGCCCTGTTTTCCCCCACCATAGCTGGAACCATAGTTGGAACCATAGCTTTTTAATATGCCCTGTTTTCCCCCACCAGAGCTGGAACCAAAGCTTTTAATATGCCCTGTTTTCCCCCACCATAGCTGGAGCCATATTTTTTAATATGCCCTGTTTTCCCCACCATAGCTGGAACCATACCTTTTTAAAATGCCCTTTTCCCCCACCATAGATGGAACCATAGCTTTTTAATATGCCCTGTTTTCCCCCACCATAGCTGGAACCATAGTTGGAACCATAGCTTTTTAATATGCCCTGTTTTCCCCCACCAGAGCTGGAACCATTGTTTTTTAATGCCATGTTTTCCCCACCAGAGCTGGAACCATAGCTTTTTAATATGCCCTGTTTACCCCCACCATAGCTGTATCCATAGCTTTTTAATATGCCCTGTTTTCCTCCACCATAGCTGGATCCATAGCTTTTTAATATGCCCTGTTTTCCCCCACCATAGCTGGATCCATAGCTTGTTAATATGCCCTGTTTTCCCCCACCATAGCTGGAACCATAGCTTTTTAAAATTCTAATTTTTCCCCCACCAGAGCTGGAACCATTGTTTTTTAATATGCCATGTTTTCCCCCACCATAGCTGGAACCATAGCTTTTTAATATGCCCTGTTTCCCCCACCATAGCTGGAAGCAAAGCTTTTTTTATATGCCCTGTTTTCCCCCACCATAGCTGGAAGCAAAGCTTTTTAATATGCCCTGTTTCCCCACCATAGCTGGAACCAAAGCTTTTTAATATGCCCTGTTTTCCCCCACCATAGCTGGAACCATAGCTTTTTAATATGCCCTGTTTCCCCCACCATAGCTGGAAGCAAAGCTTTCTCATATGCCCTGTTTTTCCCCACCATAGCTGGAACCATAGTTGGAACCATAGCTTTTTAATATGCCCTGTTTTCCCCCACCAGAGCTGGAACCACAGCTTTTAATATGCCCTGTTTTCCCCCCACCATAGCTGGAACCATAGTTTTTAATATGCCCTGTTTTTCCCCTCCATAGCTGGAACCATAGTTTTTAATATGCCCTGTTTTCCCCACCATAGATGGAACCATAGCTTTTTAATATACCCTGTTTACCCCCACCATAGCTGGAACCATAGTTTTAAAATATTCCCTGTTTTCCCCACCAGAGCTGGAACCACAGCTTTTAATATGCCCTGTTTTCCCCACCATAGCTGGAACCATAGTTTTTTAAATATTCCCTGTTTTTCCCCTCTATAGCTGGAACCATAGTTTTTTAATATGCCCTGTTTTCCCCACTATAGCCTAACCATAGCTTTTTAATATGCCCTGTTTTCCCCCACCAGAGCTGGAACCATAGCTTTTAATATGCCCTGTTTTCCCCCACCATAGCTGGCACCATAGCTTTTAATATGCCCTGTTTTCCGCCACCAGAGCTGGAACCATAGCTTTTAATATGCCCTGTTTTCCCCCACCATAGCTGGAACCATAGCTTTTTAATATGCCTTGTTCTCCCCCACCATAGCTGGAACCATAGTTTTAAAATATTCCCTGTTTTCCCCACCATAGCTGGATCCATAGCTTTTTAATATGCCCATTTTTCCTCCACCATAGCTGGAACCATAGCTTTTTTAATATGTCCTGTTCTCCCCCACCATAGCTGGAACCATAGTTTTAAAATATTCCCTGTTTTCCCCCACCATAGCTGGATCCATAGCTTTTTAATATGCCCATTTTTCCTCCACCATAGCTGGAACCATAGCTTTCTAATATGCCCTGTTTTCCGCCACCAGAGCTGGAACCATAGCTTTTAATATGCCCTGTTTTCCCCACCATAGCTGGAACCATAGCTTTTTAATATGCCTTGTTCTCCCCACCATAGCTGGAACCATAGTTTTAAAATATGCCCTGTTTTCCCCCACCATAGCTGGATCCATAGCTTTTTAATATGCCCATTTTTCCTCCACCATAGCTGGAACCATAGCTTTTTAAAATGCTCTCTTTTCCCCCACCAGAGCTGGAACCATAGCTTTTAATATGCCCTGTTTTCCCCCACCAGAGCTGGAACCATAGCTTTCTAAAATGGCCTGTTTTCCCCCAAGAGCTGAAACCATAGCTTTTAAATATGCCCTGTTTCATCCCCCCACCAGAGCTGGAACCATAGCTTTTTAATATGCCCTGTTTCCCCCACCATAGCTGGAACCAAAGCTTTTTAATATGCCCTGTTTTCCCCCACCAGAGCTGGAACCATAGCTTTCTAATATGCCCTGTTTTCCACCACCATAGCTGGAACCATAGCTTTGAAATATTCCTTGTTTTCCCCCACAATAGCTGGAACCATAGCTTTTTAATATGCCCTGTTTTATCCCACCAGAGCTGGAACCATAGCTTTTTAATATGCCCTGTTTTCCTCCACCATAGCTGGATCCATAGCTTTTTAAAATGCCCTGTTTTCCCCCACCATAGCTGGAACCATAGCTTTTTAATATGCCCTGTTTTATCCCACCACAGCTTTTTTAAATTCTCATTTTTCCCCCACCAGAGCTGGAACCATTGTATTTTAATGTGCCATGTTTTCCCCCACCAGAGCTGGAATCATAGCTTTTTAATATGCCCTGTTTTCCCCCACCAGAGCTGGAACCATAGCTTTTTAATATGCCCTGTTTTCCCCCACCACAGCTTTTTAAAATTCTAATTTTTCCCCCACCAGAGCTGGAACCATAGCTTTTAAATATTCCTTGTTTTCCCCCACCATAGCTGGAACCATAGCTTTTTAATATGCCCTGTTTTATCCCACCAGAGCTGGAACCATAGCTTTTTAATATGCCCTGTTTACCCCCACCATAGCTGTATCCATAGCTTTTTAATATGCCCTGTTTTCCTCCACCATAGCTGGATCCATAGCTTTTTAATATGCCCTGTTTTCCCCACCATAGCTGGATCCATAGCTTGTTAATATGCCCTGTTTTCCCCCACCATAGCTGGAACCATAGCTTTTTAAAATTCTCATTTTTCCCCCACCAGAGCTGGAACCATTGTTTTTTAATATGCCATGTTTTCCCCCACCAGAGCTGGAATCATAGCTTTTTAATATGCCCTGTTTCCCCCACCATAGCTGGAACCAAAGCTTTTTAATATGCCCTGTTTTCCCCCACCATAGCTGGAACCAAAGCTTTTTAATATGCCCTGTTTTTCCCCACCATAGCTGGAACCATAGCTTTTTAATATGCCCTGTTTCCCCCACCATAGCTGGAACCAAAGCTTTTTATATGCCCTGTTTTCCCCCACCATAGCTGGAACCATAGTTGGAACCATAGCTTTTTAATATGCCCTGTTTTCCCCACCAGAGCTGGAACCACAGCTTTTAATATGCCCTGTTTTCCCCCACCATAGCTGGAACCATAGGTTTTTAATATGCCCTGTTTTTCCCCTCCATAGCTGGAACCATATTTTTTTAATATGCCCTGTTTTCCCCCACCATAGCTGGAACCATACCTTTTTAAAATGCTCTCTTTTCCCCTACCATAGATGGAACCATAGCTTTTTAATATGCCCTTTTTACCCCCACCATAGCTGGAACCATAGTTGGAACCATAGCTTTTTAATATGCCCTGTTTTCCCCCACCAGAGCTGGAACCATTGTTTTTTAATGTGTCATGTTTTCCCCCACCAGAGCTGGAACCATAGCTTTTTAATATGCCCTGTTTACCCCCACCATAGCTGTATCCATAGCTTTTTAATATGCCCTGTTTTCCTCCACCATAGCTGGATCCATAGCTTTTTAATATGCCCTGTTTTCCCCCACCATAGCTGGATCCATAGCTTGTTAATATGCCCTGTTTTCCCCCACCATAGCTGGAACCATAGCTTTTTAAAATTCTAATTTTTCCCCCACCAGAGCTGGAACCATTGTTTTTTAATATGCCATGTTTTCCCCCACCATAGCTGGAACCATAGCTTTTTAATATGCCCTGTTTCCCCCACCATAGCTGGAAGCAAAGCTTTTTTTATATGCCCTGTTTTCCCCCACCATAGCTGGAAGCAAAGCTTTCTCATATGCCCTGTTTTTCCCCACCATAGCTGGAACCATAGTTGGAACCATAGCTTTTTAATATGCCCTGTTTTCCCCCACCAGAGCTGGAACCACAGCTTTTAATATGCCCTGTTTTCCCCCCACCATAGCTGGAACCATAGTTTTTTAATATGCCCTGTTTTTCCCCTCCATAGCTGGAACCATAGTTTTTTAATATGCCCTGTTTTCCCCCACCATAGATGGAACCATAGCTTTTTAATATACCCTGTTTACCCCCACCATAGCTGGAACCATAGTTTTAAAATATTCCCTGTTTTCCCCCACCAGAGCTGGAACCACAGCTTTTAATATGCCCTGTTTTCCCCCACCATAGCTGGAACCATAGTTTTTTAATATGCCCTGTTTTTCCCCTCTATAGCTGGAACCATAGTTTTTTAATATGCCCTGTTTTCCCCCACTATAGCCTATACCATAGCTTTTTAATATGCCCTGTTTTCCCCCACCAGAGCTGGAACCATAGCTTTTTAATATGCCCTGTTTTCCCCCACCATAGCTGGAACCATAGCTTTCTAATATGCCCTGTTTCCCCCACCATAGCTGGAAGCAAAGCTTTTTTATATGCCCTGTTTTCCCCCACCATAGCTGGAACCATAGCTTTTTAATATGCCTTGTTCTCCCCACCATAGCTGGAACCATAGTTTTAAAATATTCCCTGTTTTCCCCCCACCATAGCTGGAACCATAGCTTTTTAATATGCCCATTTTTCCTCCACCATAGCTGGAACCATAGCTTTTTAATATGTCTTGTTCTCCCCCACCATAGCTGGAACCATAGTTTTAAAATATTCCCTGTTTTCCCCCACCATAGCTGGATCCATAGCTTTTTAATATGCCCTGTTTTCCTCCACCATAGCTGGAACCATAGCTTTTAATATGCCCTGTTTTCCCCACCAGAGCTGGAACCATAGCTTTTTAATATGCCCTGTTTTCCCCCACCATAGCTGGAACCATAGCTTTTTAATATGCCTTGTTTTCCCCCACCATAGCTGGAACCATAGTTTTTTAAAATATTCCCTGTTTTCCCCCACCATAGCTGGATCCATAGCTTTTTAATATGCCCATTTTCCTCCACCATAGCTGGAACCATAGCTTTTTAAAATGCTCTCTTTTCCCCCACCAGAGCTGGAACCATAGCTTTTTAATATGCCCTGTTTTCCCCACCAGAGCTGGAACCATAGCTTTCTAAAATGGCCTGTTTTCCCCCACCAGAGCTGAACCATAGCTTTTAAATATGCCCTGTTTCATCCCACCAGAGCTGGAACCATAGCTTTTTAATATGCCCTGTTTTCCCCCACCATAGCTGGATCCATAGCTTTTTAATATGCCCTGTTTTCCCCACCATAGCTGGAACCATAGCTTTTTAATATGCCCTGTTTTCCCCACCAGAGCTGGAAACATAGCTTTTAATATGC